>NW_026539222.1:0-121526 GCF_027791375.1 Indicator indicator
CTCCCCAGGCTGCACACCCCCAGCTCCCTCAGCCTCACAGCAGAGCTGCTCCAGCCCTTGGATCCTCTTTGTGGCCTCCTCTGGACTCTCTCCAGCAGCTCTGTGTCCTCCTTGTGCTGGGGACAGCAGAACTGGAGGCAGGACTGGAGGTGAGGTCAGAGCAGAGCAGAGCCCAGGGGCAGAATTCCCTCTCCTGCCCTGCTGCCCACACTGCTCTGGCTGCAGCCCAGCACAGAGCTGCCTGTGGGCTGCAGGAGGCACTGCTGACTGCTGGGGAGCTGCTCAGCACCGGCACCCCCAAGCCTCTTTCCTCAGGGCTGCTCCAAAGCCATTCTGCACCCAGCCTGGATTTGTGCCTGGGGCTGGCCTGACCCAACTGTGCCTCAAGCTCAAAGTCTCACCCTGAATGCACCAAACACTGTGCCTGCCACAGAAGAAGGATTGCAAGGACTGATCGGTGATTTTTGTTTGGTTTTGGGTTTCTTTCCCTTTAAAAAACATCCTTTTGGTATCTTCTTCTTCACCTGACAGCACTCTCAACACACAGATCTTATCTGATCAGCTTCACTCTGACAGCAGCATCCCTCCACATGCTGGCTGCACAGCCAGACATCAATCATCTCCTCCTTTGCTAAGCTTCCAGCTAGACCCTTTCCATCAGCCCTACACTCAAAAAAAATAGAGAAAACAAGTGAAAAAACTGCTCCTGAGGCAAGGCAAGAACCAGAAGAAGGAGGGCTGGGACTAGAGGATCTTCAGGGCTTCCTTCCAACCTAAACCTTCCTATGAATTCATGAAGCACCTTGGTGTGGTCCAGAGCAGCACAGAATGCTCCAGGCTTAGAGAGATATGAGCTCAGCCCTGCTGATGAATGGAAGTCCTTACCTGGGTTCAAAGCTTTTGTCCTTGACAATGCACTCCCTCTTTCCTGGGACTCCTTTCCATCTTTTGGGGTCAGCCAAGTCCACCAACGCGTTGGCATTGAGTAGCCCAAAGCCAAACCTGCTGTTGACCATCAGCCCTGCTCCATTCTTCTTCCAGCCGGGATTGCCAGCCAGAGGATCATACTCTGAGGTCCACACCACCAGGTGCTGCATATCCCTCCAGGTAAGATCTGGGCTGTGGAGAGAAGCTTCCTGGTCAAGGGTTTCAAAGGTTGTCTCTCATTTTTTTTCTCTCCTCTGCTCTAGCAGCCAGAGATGCTCTGAGTGCCCCTGGCTGGCACTGCTCCAGAGCACACAGCCTGGCACAGTGCTCATCTTCACACTTGGAATCACAGCTGGAAAAGGACTCTGAGCTCCCCCAGTCCAGCACCAACCCAGCCCCACCATGGGCACCAAACCCTGGCCCCAGCTGCCATGGCCACAGCTTGCTGCAACACCTCCAGCCATGGGGACTGCACCACCTCCCTGGGCAGCCTCTGCCACTCCCTGACCACTCTGGCACCACACAAATTGTTCCTCATGCCCAACCTCAACCTCCCCTGGCACCACTTCATGAAACCTCCTCTCGTCCTGTCCTTGTCCCTTGGGAGCAGAGCCCAAGCCCCAGCTGGCTGCAGCCTCCTCTCAAGGAGCTGCAGAGAGCAATGAGGTCTCCCTCAGCCTCCTCTTCTCCACACCAACCCCCCCCCCAGCTCCCTCAGCTGCTCCTCCCTCCTTCTCCAGACCCTTCCCCACCTTTCTTGCCCTTCTCTGCACCTGCTCCAGCCCCTCAGGCTCCTGCTGGCAGTGGGGCACACGAAAGTGAACTCCACTTCCCTGGGCAGTCTGTTCCAGTGTCTGTCACTTCTCAGGTCAGCAGGAGCTCTGTGTAGAGGAGGGAAGGGCATCCAGCCAGAGGAGAGTCCACTCTCTTCAGGACTGTTTAAAGTAAGCCATCAAAATGGATGTTTCCCTCCACTCTTTATGGGACCTGAACTCTGAGAGTCCCCTGGGTATTGGATTCTGTTTGTGATGAACTCCCCAGGGAGGTGGGGATGAGGGGTTACAGGATCAGACTTGAAGAGGAGGAACTTCTTTAATTTAAGGGTGACACAGCCCTGGAGCAGGCTGCCCAGAGAGGTGGTGGAGTCTCCATCTCTGGAGACGTTCCAACCCCCCTCAGATGTGTTCCTTTGTGACCCTCTTTAGTTGGTCCTGCTCTGGCAGAGCATCTGGGCTGGATGCTCTCCAGAGGTCCCTTCCAACCCCTAACATTCTGTGGTGGAATCCCCATCCCTGGAGGTGTTTCCCAGAGGCAGAGCTGTGGTGCTGAAGGCCATGGCTTAGCCCCAGCCTTGGGTAGAGTTAGAGAAGGGTTGGGCTGGAGGAGCTTAAAGATCATTTCCAGACAAAACAATTCTGTGGTTCCATGGTTCCAGCTCCACTCTTCAAAAACTAAAAATATCCTGGATTGTGTCATCACAGGAGCATGCAGTAGAAATTGGAGCTGAACCTAAGTCTAAACCCTGATGCCTGAAGAGTTTTCCATGGTAAGCCCTTGTCTTGTCTTGTCCTCTCCTGTCCTGTCCTACTCTTCCTGCTCTCTCTAAGTCATCCATCCTGACTACCAGCTCCACCTAATCACACCTGCTCTTGACAGACCTTGGACAGCTTCCATTTCATGCCTCACTCCTGGCAGAGGAGCTTCTCTGTAGATTGCAAAGGGCAGTGGCTTCCAGATTGGAAGAAGCTGAACTGAGAGGAGACATGAGGAGGAAACTCTTCCCCACGAGGGTTTGGTGGAGGCACACAAACAGGTTGCTCAGAGGAGGCTCCAAGCCTGTCAGTGTTGAAAAAAAGGCTGGATGAGGCCTTGAGCAACCTGGGCTGATGGGAGGTGACCCTGCCCACGGCAGGGGGGTGGCATTGGATGAGCTTTGAGGTCCCTCCCAACCCAAACCTCTGATTCCATGACTCCCCAGCCGCCACCTTTTGCTCACGTTGGCTCCAGCTTGGCCAGGAAGGTGTGGAGGGCAAGCAGCTGCCTGAGCAAGAAGTGGAGCTGCAGGAGAGAGCAGCAGGCAAAGTTCTGGTTTGTCTGAGAGAGAAAAGAGGGGTCCCAGAGGGGTGAGATCTTACTTGGCCTCCAGCGCCAGGGCGAAGATCCCTGCAGCCAGTGGGGCGGAGGCGGAGGTGCCAGTGTGAGTCTCTGTGCACTCGTTGTGGAGGTCAGCACTTGTCTGGCAGGGAGAGAACAAAACCAACCCAGAGCCTCAGATTGCAGGAGGAAAGCTCTGAATGCATCCAGACACAACCACCCATCACAGTACCACAGAACAGAAGAGGTAGGAAGGGACCTCCAGAGATCCTCCAGCCCAAGCCCCCTGCCAGAGCAGGGTCCCCCAGGGCAGTCTGCACAGGAATGCAGCCAGGGGGGGTTGGAATGTGTGCAGAGCAGAAGACTCCACAACCTCTCTGGGCAGCCTGCCCCAGGGCTCTGCCAGCCTCACACCAAAGAAGTTTCTCCTCCTGTGCAGCTGAAACCTTCTCTGCTGCACTTTGTCTCCATTGCTCCTCAGTGCTGTGCAGCACCCAGCAGAGCTTGGCCCCCTCCCCTTGCCCCCCAGCCCTCAGCTCTTGACAGACATTGAGCAGATCCCTCTCAGCCTTCTCCTCTCCACACTGCACAGCCCCAGGGCTCTCAGGCTCTCTCCACAGGGCAGATGCTCAAGGCCCCAACTCCTCCTCCTGGCTCTCCCTTGCACTCTCTCCAGCAGCTCTCTGTCTCTCCTGCCCTGGGCAGCCCACAACTGGACACAGGCTTCCAAGGCTGCTCTCAGCAGGGCAGAGCAGAGCAGAGGGGGAGCAGAACCTCCCCAGCCCTGCTGCCCACACTTTGCTTTCTGCCCCCCAGGGGACCCTTGGCTGTCTTGGCCACAAGGGCACTTTGCTGTCCCATGCAGCCCTTGCTGCCCCCCAGCACCCCAAGGCCTTTCTCCATGGAGCTGCTCTCCAGCAGGGCAGCCCCAACCTGTCCTAGTGCCTGCTGCTCTTCCTTCCCAGGTGCAGGAACCTGCCCTTGCCCTGACTGAACCTCAGGAGGTTTTGCCTGCAGCCAGCTCTCAGCCTGTCCAGATCATAGGTGAGACCCTGGCAGAGGTTGCCCAGGGAGGTGGTGGAAGCCTCATCCCTGGAGGTGTTTCAGGCCAGGCTGGATGTGGCTGTGAGCAACCTGCTGTGGTGTGAGGTGTCCCTGCCCAGCTTTCAGCCTATCCAGATGTGGTTGGATAGCAGCATAGCCTGGGGGGAGGTGGTGTCAGCCAAACCCCCCCGGTTTTGTATCCTCACCTATCCTTCACCTTCACACACTGCTCACCAGCAGGGAAAAAAATAAAACAACAACAACAAAAAGCAGTGAATGTTTTAAATCTCTTCCTATCTCCAACACTTCTCTTTGCTCTTCAGCTGTAATTTCTTTTTTTTTTTCCTTTTGCAGCATCAAACCCCTTTTGTGTTGGAACAAAACACTCCCACGCTGCCTCTCTTGCTTTATTCCAGGAGTTTTTACGGTAGGGCTCAGTGGTGAATCAGTAAAACCAAACCAAAACAAAACGACAAAACTTCCACACCCCCCCCAAAAAATCCACAAAAAAACCCAATACAAAAACCCAACCAAACAAACAAAAAGAAAAAAAAACCCAAAACAGATCATTGTGTTGGGTCTAGAACATTTAAAATTGATCCTTCCTTGAGAAAAAAAGTAAAAATCACTTCACAGGATGAGTGTTGGTGTTCTGCTTCCCCCTCTCCTGCTATCCCTCTCCAACACAAGAGGTATAATTTCATATGACACTCAAGCTCTGTTTGGAAGTTAAATGCCAAACCCTCCTGGCCATGCATCCACAGCACCTTGGCTGTGAAGAGAAGGCACCTGGGGAGGTCTCATCTCCTGGCTGGCTTGGAATCCTGCTGCTTTCCCTCCTCATTAGTGCAGCTTAATTGCAAAAAAAAATTAGCAGCCAGAGGTACTTCAGCTTGAGTTGGTCACTGGCAGTGTTCTCCAGGGCAAGTGCTGTGGCTGTGGTGATCTGCTGGGGGTAGGGAGGGTCTGCAGAGGGTCCTGGGCAGGCTGCATCCATGGCTGAGGCCAATGGGATGAGGTTGAACAAGGCCAAGGGCTGGGTCCTGCCCCTGGGGCACAACCACCCCAGGAAGGCTGCAGGCTGGGGGCAGAGGGGCTGGGAAGTGTCCATCAGGAAAGGCCCTGGAGGTGCTGGGTGCCAGCAGCTGGAGCTGAGGCAGCAGTGGGCAGGGGGGCAAGAAGGGCAGCAGCAGCCTGGGCTGGAGCAGCAATGGTGTGGGCAGCAGGAGCAGGGCAGGGATTGTGCCCCTGGGCTGGGCACTGCTGAGGCTGCAGCTTGAGTGCTGGGTTCAGCTCTGGGCCCTCAGTGGCAGCAGGAGCCTAAGGGGCTAGAGCAGGTGCAGAGAAGGGCAAGAAAGGTGGGGAAGGGTCTGGAGAAGAGGGCTGGGGAGGGAGGAGCAGCTGAGGGAGCTGGGGGGGGTTGGTGTGGAGAAGAGGAGGCTGAGGGAGACCTCATTGCTCTCTGCAGCTCCCTGAGAGGAGGCTGCAGCCAGCTGGAGCTTGGGCTCTGCTCCCCAGGGACAAGGACAGGAGGAGAAGAAATGTCCTGAAATTGTTCCAGGGGAGAGTTAATTTGGAGCTGAAGAACAATTTGTGTGGTGCCAGAGTGGTCAGGGAGTGGCAGAGGCTGCCCAGGGAGGTGGTGCAGTCCCCATGGCTGGAGGTGTTGCAGCAAGCTGTGGCCATGGCAGCTGGGGCCAGGGTTTGGTGGCCGTGGTGGGGCTGGTTTGGTGTTGGGCTGGGGGAGCTCAGAGACCTTTTCCAACCCATAACAGTTCAATTATTCTTGGATCTCCACCACCCCTTGGGACACTTGGCCTGGGGGAGCAGTCTCCTGTCAGGCCACTTATCCTCCCCTGCTGGGCTCATAAATATTTTCTTGTCCTTCTCAAGTGCTGCAGTGGCCCCAGGCCCCTCCATGGATCTTTGAAAAGCATAAATGTAGTTAAAAAAAAAAAAAAAAGATGTTCCCAACAGACTGATGTCCCTGCTGGGTAAGCAGCTGGCACACTTTTGGAAGCACTCCTGCTGTGGGAACTCAATCCTGCAGAAGCTAAGGGCAAGGCACACCAGAGGAGCTGACTCATATAACTTCACAGCTTCTCCTTCCTTTTCCTCCACAGCTCTCTTCACCTGCCCCTTCTGAAGGAGGAGACCACATCACACTTCATGCAGAGACCTCTGTGACAGGCAAAAATCAGAGGAACTCAGCAGGCACATTTTGCTGAGCCACTGCTGCACAGCAGAGGACCTTCCAAGAAGGCAGTGACCTCTTGGGTTCCAAACTCTGCACTGTGTGAAGGCAAAAAAAACCTCCAAGCTTGAGACAAATAACATCAAGGAAGCAACTTAGGACCAAGGAGTTCTCAGAAGACTTTCCAGGAAGACAAAGACCTCCTGGGTTCCAAATCTTTCATCTTTTGAAGGTAAAAACATCACCAAACATGAGACACACAACACCAAGGAAGCAACTTGGAACCAGGGAGTTCAGAGATGACCTTCCAGGTAGACCATGCAAGAACCAAGCATGAAATACACAACACCAAGCAGGCAACTTGGGAACTAAGCAGCCCACAGCAGAAAACCTTCCAGGAAGAAAAAGACCTCCTGGGTTCCAAACCCTGCATTGTTTGAAGGCAAGAAAACCACCAAGCATGAGATACACAACACCAAGGAAGCAACTTGGAGCCAAGCAGTTTTCAGAAGAACTTCCAGGGAGACAATGACCTCCTGGGTTCCAAATCCTTTGTTGTTTTAAGGCAAGAAAAACTCCAAGCATGAGACACACAACATCAAGCAGGCAATTTGGGGACCAAGCAGTCCACAGAAGATCATCCAGGAAGACAAAGACCTCCTGAGTTCCAAACCCTTCATTCTTTGAAGGCAAAAAAACACCAAGCATGAGACACACAACACCAAGGAACCAACTTGGGACCAAGGAGTTCAGAGACGACCTTTTAGGAAGACAAAGACCTCCTGGGTTCCAGACCTTTCACCTTTTGAAGGTGAAAACATCTCCAAACATGAGACACACAACATCAAGGAACCAACTTGGGACCAAGGAGTTCTCAGAAGACCTTCTAGGGAGACAATGACCTCCTGGGTTCCAAACCCTTCATTGTTTGAAGGCAAGAAAACACCAAGCATGAGACACACAACACCGAGGAAGCAACTTGGAACCAAGGACTTCAGAGATGACCTTCAGGGTAGACAATGCAGGAACCAAGCATGAAACACACAACATCAAACAGGCAACTTGGGAACCAAGCAGTCCACAGTAGACTTTCCAGGAAGAAAATAACCTCCTGGGTTCTAAACACTTCATTGTGTGAAGGCAAAAAACCCCACCAAACATGAGACACAGAACATCAAGCAGGCCATGTGGGGACCAAGCAGTCAACAGAAGACCTTCCAGGATGCCAAAAACTTGCTGGGTTCCAAATCCTTCATTATGTGAAGGCGAAAATATCACCAAGCATGAGATACACAACATCAAGCAGGCAACCTGGGAACCAAGGAGATAACAGCAGAAGACCTTCCAGGGACACAATGATCTCCTGGGTTCCAAACCCTTCATTGCTTGAAGGCAAAAAAACCTCCAAGCATGAGACACACAACACCAAGGAAGCAACATGGAACCAAGGATTTCAGAGATGACCTTCAAGGTAGAAAATGCAGAACCAAGCATGAAACACTCAAAACCAAGGAAGCAACTTGGGACCAATTTGTTCAGAGAAGACTTTCCAGGAAGACAAAGACCTCCTGGGTTCCAAACCTTTCATCTTTTGAAGGCAAAAACATCACCAAACACGAGACACACAACACCGAGGAAGCAACTTGGAACCAGGGAGTTCAGGGATGGCCTTTCAGGAAGACAAAGACCTCCTGGGTTCCAGACCTTTCACCTTTTGAAGGTGAAAACATCTCCAAACATGAGACACACAACACCAAGGAACCAACTTGAGACCAAGACGTTCTCAGACAACCTTCCAGGGAGATAATGACCTCCTGGGTTCCAAACCTTCATTGTTTGAAGGCAAGAAAAACCCCAAGCATGAGACACACAATACCAAGCAGGTTGGGAACCAAGCAGCTGCTGCTTTGTTATCCGCGCAGAGAGGAAAAGCAAAAAGCGATCTCTGGGTTTCGCTCTGCAGCCGGTGCAAACAAACCTACAATTCTCTGGTCAGTGTAATCCCCGCTGCTGTAGGCTGTGGCCAGGGTGGAGGAGCACTTCTCTGCATACCAGGGGGACAGGCCCTGCTGGGAAGCACTGCTGATGGAGATGGTGTAGATGCTGTCGGTGTAGCCGTCGCAGTCGCAGTTGTCACCCTGGCGGCCGCCGTTCCCCGATGCCCACACGAAGATGGAGCCTTTCCCCTTTCTCCCCTGCAGCACATGGGAAGGAGCTGGTGACCAGAGAGGACTTCAGCCCCTGGAAGGCATTCCTAGCAACTCCTCCCTTCCCCAAAACAAACAAAAAAAACCCACTACTAAATACAGCCAGCGTTTTCAGGTAGAAAAACGATATTTTGCACAAGGTCTGTAGGAGACAGAATCAGATCACAGATGTTAGGGTTTGGAAGGGACCTCTGGAGATCTTCCAGTCCAAGCCCCTGCCAGAGCAAGACCATAGAATCCAGCAAAGGTCCCACAGGAACACATCCAGATGGGGTTGGAAAGGCTCCAGAGAAGGAGACTCCACAACCTCTCTGGCCAGCCTGCTCCAGGGCTCTGGCAGCCTCCCAGTGCAGAAGTTCCTCCTCCTGGTGAGCTGCAACCTCCTGTGCTGCACTTGCCATCCCTTGCCCCTTGGCCTATGGCAGGCTGCAGCTGTCCCCTCCCTCCTGACCCCCAGCCCTCAGCTCTTGGCAGACATTGAGCAGATCCCTCTCAGCCTTCTCCTCTGCACACTAAAAGGTGAGACAGATGAAGCCCCCTGCTTGAATCTCATAGAATGTCTCAGGTGGGAAGGGATCTCAGAGCTCATCTCCAGCATGCCCTTGCACTTGTCCTTATTGATGTTAGACCTCTGCCTACCAGTCCACTTCTTGTGGTCTCCTCCTGTCTCCACCTTTCACTAAGAGCATAGTTGTCAGCTGCCAAACTTCTTTCCTCTTCTCTCCTGCAAATGCCCTTTGTCAAAAATCCTTTCTCTCTGTTTCTGTCCTTCAAGCTTTTCTCCATTTCTCTCATCAGTCCTCTCTGTCTTCCCCTCTCTATAAGGACCTGATCCATCTTCAGGTAGATTTTTACCTGGCAAGAGCTTGAGTGGTTTATTAACACATCCCTTGCAGCACTCAGTTCATAGAATCAGAGAACTGTGAGGGTTGGAAGGGACCTCAAGGCTCACCCAGTGCCAACCCCCCTGCCATGGGCAGGGACACCTCACACCACAGCAGGTTGCTCACAGCCACCTCCAGCCTGGCTGCAAACACCTCCAGGGATGAGGCTTCCACCACCTCCCTGGGCAACCTCTGCCAGTCTCTCACCACCCTCATGGGCAAGAATTTCATCCTAAGGTCTGATCTAACTCCTCTGGCTTGGATCCATTCCGCTCACCTCATAATCCAACCAGATCTACAGATGATAACATTAGCAACAACAACAAAAAATCACTGTAAAAACCTAGTTACCAATTTCCTTCACCATGCACTTGAATTTTTTTTTAATTTATCCTCATTTTTAATTGGATCAGCAGCTGGTAAAGCAATGCAATTAACACAACACAAGCCCACCACCCACGGGGTGCCTGAGTGCATCTCTATTTCACCACAGCAACAACAACAACAAGAAGGAAAAATATTCTCCAGGCAGGAATTTCTTTTGTATTGAAATTTATAGCCTTTTCCCAGCTCAGAAAATCCAATTACTGTTCAGTGCAAAACAAGCAGCAAGGGAGAAGAGCTGGGGGGAAATGGAGGGAGAGGAGAGAGACAAAAGCAGACAAAGTGAGAGGGGAAGGGAAAAAAAGGGAAGCTTATCTGTGGACAAGAGCAGCTTCAAGCCAGCTTGGAAAGGTCTTGACTAAGCCCTGCTCTGGCTGCTTGTCCTGAGCCCACAACACCACTGATTGCTCTGGCCTCTGCTATTCAAATCTCTCTCTCTCCTCAAGGCTAAGAGAGAACAAAGCATTTACACTTCCTGCCTGACACAGATCATTGCTCAGCTCCTACCCTCCTGCCACAGCATCAGAGGCTCACAGCAACATCCAGGCTGGAGCAGAGCCTCAGGATCCCCAAGTCCAAGCCCTGACTTTACTCTCCAAGGCTCACCCCTAAACCACAGCCCCAAGCACCACATCCAAACCACCTGCAAACACCTCCAGCCTTGGCCACTCCACCACCTCCCTGGGCAGCACAGTCCAGGCCCTGACCACTCTGGCTGGCACAAAATCTTTCCTCCTGCCCACTCTGACCCTGCCCAGTGGCAGCCTGAGGCTGTTGCCTCTTCTTGTGTCCCTAGTTCCCTGGGAGCAGAGCCCAGCAGCAGCCTCTGCACAACCTCCTTCCCCCTAGGGAGCTGCAGCCAGCCAGGAGCTCTGCCCTCAGCCTCCTCTCTTTCACACCAACCATCCCCAGCTCCTTCAGTCTCTCCTCAGCAGATTTCCTCCCCAGGCCCTTCCCAGCTTCCTTGCCCTGCTCTGCCCTGGCTCCAGCACCTCCACATCTCTCTTGTGCTGAGTGCCCAGCACTGGGCACAGCACTCCAGCTGTGGCCTCCCCAGAGCTGAGTGCCAGGGGACAGTCCCCTCCCTGCTGCTGCTGGACACAGCATTGCTGATCCTTGTTCACCTATCTCACTCAGGCACCATACCTGCTTTATGCCATACTCGAAAGCCTTTTGTGCCAGCCTCCCAGGTCCCTCCACAGTTTTGCCATCATCATTGGGTCCCCAGCTGGCACTGTAGATGTCCACATGCTCGGGGTTGAATCCGATGGAGCTGGCTTCAATGGCGTCGGTGACGATCCCGTCCAGCATTCGGATGCCTGCATGGAGCCACACAAACACAGCATGGTTTGGCTTGGGAAAGCCCTTCAGGATCACCCAATCCAAGCGTCAACCCAGCCCCACCATGGGCAGCCAACCCTGGCCCCAGCTGCCATGGCCACAGCTTGCTGCAACACCTCCAGCCATGGGGACTGCACCACCTCCCTGGGCAGCCTCTGCCACTCCCTGACCACTCTGGCACCACACAAATTGTTCTTCAGCTCCAAATTAACTCTCCCCTGGAACAATTTCAGGACATTTCCTCTCATCCTGTCTCTTGTTCCTTGGGAGCAGAGCCCAAGCCCCAGCTGGCTGCAGCCTCCTCTCAGGGAGCTGCAGAGAGCAATGAGGTCTCCCTCAGCCTCCTCTTCTCCACACCAACCCCCAACAGCTCCCTCAGCTGCTCCTCCCTCCCCAGCCCTCTTCTCCAGACCCTTCCCCACCTTTCTTGCCCTTCTCTGCACCTGCTCCAGCCCCTCAGGCTCCTGCTGCCACTGAGGGGCCAGAGCTGAACCCAGCACTCAAGCTGCAGCCTCAGCAGTGCCCAGCCCAGGGGCACAATCCCTGCCCTGCTCCTGCTGCCCACATCATTGCTGCTCCAGCCCAGGCTGCCATGGCCACATGCTACTTGAACAACCTCAGGAAGGGTGACCCAAGATTTACTCTCTGTTCCCTCCTCCTTCTCTTTTTAACTCTGTTTGCAAAGCTTCCAGCAAAATAAATCCATAACTACTGCTATCCTCATTATACATCCTGGGGCTGGTGAGACTGAGAGCAACCCTGCAGAGAAGGACTTGTGATGCTGGGGGGGAGCTAGAGAGGAGCCAGCAATGGGCACTGGCAGCACAGAAGGCCAAGGGCAGCCTGGGCTGCATCCAAAGCAGCATGGCCAGAGCTGGAGAGAGAGGATCCTGCCCCTCTGCTCTGCTCTGCTGTGCCCTGGGGAGAGCTCCCCTGCAGGGCTGTGTCCAGCTGTGGGCACAGCAAGACAGGAGAGTCCTGGAGCTGCTGCAGAGGCTGCAGAGGAGGCCAGCAAGATGCTGAGAGGGCTGCAGAAGCTGTGCTGTGGGGCCAGGCTGGCAGAGTTGGGGCTGTGCAGCCTGCAGAAGAGAAGGCTGCAGGCAGAGCTGAGAGCTGCAGTGCAATCTGTGCAGGGCAGCTGCAGGCAGGCTGGGGAGGGACTGCTCAGAAGGGGCTGTGGGGATAGGCCCAGGGGCAGTGGTTTGGAAGTGGAGCAGGGCAGGCTTAGGTTGGACAGCAGGAGGCAGTTGTGCAGAGTGAGGCTGGGCAGAGACTGGCACAGGCTGCCCAGGGAGCTGCTGCAGGCTCCATTCCTGCAGACATTCAAGGGCAGCCTGCTCTGGCAGTCTGCTCTGGCTGCAGCTGTCCCTGCTGAGTGCAGGGGCTTGGACTGGATGACCTCTGAGGCTTCCTCCAAGCCAGTGCCATCTGTGACTCAGCACTGCAGCCACAGCCACTCTGCTGCTGCAGGCAGTGCTCAGGGTGGCTCCTGTCAGTGTGGAAGAGGGCAGGTGCCTGCTGCAGAGCTCAGTGCTCCCCACTGGCATTTTAAAAACCCCTTCTGAAATCTGGGCTACTTCTTCACAGATCTTGCCTACTTCTCCGTCTCTTTCCAGAGAGCCCAGCAGATGACCTCCTGCCTTGCTGCCTCTGCTGTGTTCCTGCAGCTCTGATCTCATTCTTGTCTCCTTCTCCCTCTCTCTTGAATCTCTTAACACACACTTCCCAAGCTGCCATCAAAATTAAACAGGGTTGATAGTATTTTTTTTTTCTTTTTAACACTGCTTTTAAGAGTTCTAAGAGGTTTAGGTCAAAGCTGTAGTTCTCTCTGTTCTGAATAAACCTCAGCCACTGAGGCTTTGCTGTCTCTGTGGTATTTCAGTAGCATCTTCACCACAAAAGTAAGAGGCACAGAATGGGTTGGGTTGGAAGGGACCTTCAAGGTCATCCAGTCCCACCCCCCTGCCATGGGCAGGGACCCCTCCCACCAGCCCAGGTTGTTCAGGGCCTCATCCAACCTGGCCTTGAACACCTCCCAGGGCAACCTGATCCAGTGTCTCCCCACCCTCACCCCCAATAATTTATTTCTGTTCTAATTTCTAATTAATTCTGATTTCTACTTCTAATTTCTAATTTCCACTTCTCAGTTTGTTTTTACTTCCATGATGGGTTTTGGGTTTTGTTGGGTGGTGGTGTTTTTTTTTTTTTTTTGTCCCTATTGCAAGCAATCCATAAATGCTGGATATATCTAACCATTAACATTTCAGTAGGGACTGGAATGATCAAATCTTCTTCAGAGCCACCTCAGGGGTACTTAAAATTCAGCAGTAGGCAGCAGTTCATCTGCACTGGGTCTCTCCCTCTCTCTGTCTCTGTCTTCAAATCCAAGGCTCTGTAGCAGGACGGCAACCACTGTCTAGTGCTGGAGGAGCACAGAAAGCAGCAGAAATCTGGCAAAATTCCCACTGTGGCACCACTCTGACAGCAACAGCAGCGATGCAAGGGGCACAGGACTCTCAGCCTGTGTTTTCCAAGCAATAAAAATGTTCTGGGCTGCCTTGAATCTGGCCTCTTACTGCTATGGCAACAGCACCATGACTGGCAGTAGGTGAATTGTGAGTACACATTTCACAGGATCAGAGGATCAGAGGATGTCAGGGGTTGGAAGGAGCTTTGGAGATCTTCCAGTCCAAGCCCCCTGCCAGAGCAGGACCATAGAACCCAGCACAGGTCCCACAGGAACACATGCAGACGGGGCTGGAAAGGCTCCAGAGAAGGAGACTCCACAACCTCTCTGGCCAGCCTGCTCCAGGGCTCTGGCAGCCTCCCAGTGCAGAAGTTCCTCCTCCTGGTGAGCTGCAACCTCCTGTGCTGCACTTGCCATCCCTTGCCCCTTGGCCTATGGCAGGCTGCAGCTGAGCAGAGCCTGTCCCCTCCCTCCTGCCCCCCAGCCCTCAGCTCTTGGCAGACATTGAGCAGATCCCTCTCAGCCTTCTCCGCTGCACACTGCACAGCCCCAGGGCTCTCAGCTTCTCCTCCCCAGGCAGGGCTCCAGGCCTTCAGCATCCTTGGAGCCCTCCCTTGGCCTCTCTGCAGCAGATCCCTGTCCCTCCCGAGCTGGGGATGGAGCCCAGAGCTGGATGCAATCTTCCAGGGGAGGTCTCAGCAGGGCAGAGCAGAGGGGCAGGAGAAGCTCCCTGGCTCTGCTGGACACACTCTGAGTGCCCCCCAGAATCCCATTGGCCTCCTTGGCCCCCACGGCACATTTCTGCCTCATGCAGAACTTGCTGCCCCCCAGCACTCCCAGCTCCTTCTCCTTGGGGCTGCTCTCCAGCAGATCCCCTCCCAACCTGTCCTGCTGTAGTTTCTTCTCCCTGCCCAGCTGCAGGACTCTGCTCTCATCCTTGCTGAGCCTCCTTAGCTTCTTCTCTGCCCAGCTCTCAGCCTCTCCAAGTCTCTCAGTGGCCTCACAGCCTGCAGGTGTCTCAGCCAAGCCTCCCAGTTTGGTGTCATCAGCAAACCTGCTGAGCAGGCTCTGTCTGTCTGTCTGTCCCCTCATCAACCCTAGGAGGATTTTCCACAAAAAAGGGGAATTTTTCCAAAGGTCAGGAGGCAAAATGTAGTGTTCTATGGAAAAAAAACAAAACCAAAATAAACAAACCCCCCCCCCCCACACAAAACAACAACAACAAAAAAATCAAACAAACAAAAAATGAAAATAAAAATTAAAAATAAAACAAAGAAAGAAAACAAAACCTAAACCCAAAACAAATGCCCAGAAAAACCCCAACCTCACCCTTGGAGCTCAGTGTCTTCTTCTGGTTTTTATACTATCAAGCAAGAGGAAAAAAGACCCCAACCCAGACCTAATTATTTCCCAAGGGGCTGGCTTCTAAGGCTCATAATTCCTCCCAGATAAAGCTGAGCTTTGATTATTTCATATTAATTAGTGGCAAAAGCAGACAAAGGAGCTAATCCACTCAGCTGCCACCACTCCACTATCAGTCACCAGGCTGGGGAAGGAGCCCAGGGGGAACCTGCGCCTCAGGAACCAAACCCAACCACTCAGCCTGGTGGCTCAGAACGTTCTCAGCACTGATTTTACCTCTGCTGAGGTAAGTGATGAGAGAATTGGAGCTGTTTATTCTGGAGACGAGCAGCCTGAGGGGGGGATCTCATCAATATTTCGAGGGTGGGTGTCAGGAGGATGCAGCCAGAGCCCAAGGACAGGACAAGAGGTAACAACCACAGACCTGAACATCAGAAGCACCTGGCCCTCAACTCTGCCCTGCTGAGGCCACATCTGGAGTCCTGGGGCCAGTTTTGGGCTCCCCAGGTCAAGACAGAGAGGAAACTGCTGGAGAGGGAAAGCAAAGGGCTACAGAGATTCTGAGGGTCCTGGAGCAGCTGTGTGAGGAGCAAAGGCTGAAAGGCCTGGGGCTGAGAGCCTGCAGAAGAGCAGCCCCAGAGGGCAGCTGAGCAATGCTGATCAATACTTCAAGGGTGGGTGTCAGGAGGCTGGGGCCAGGCTTAGCTCAGTGGTGCCCAGGGACAGGACAAGGGCTAAGGGACACAAAGTGGAGCATCAGAAGCTCCATCTGAACATGAGGAGGAACTTCTTTAACTGAAGGGTGCCGGAGGGCTGGAGCAGGCTGCCCAGAGAGGTGGTGGAGTCTCCCTCCCTGGTCACATCCCAGCCCCACCTGGATGTGTTCCTGGGTGCCCTTGCCCTGGGTTCCCCTGCTCTAGTCAGGGGGGGTTGGGCTGGGTGCTCTCCAGAGGTCCCGTCCAACCCCTCCTCTTTGCTGTGATCCTCATAAACTGCAGCAAGAGAAGGAATATTTTTAATGAGCAGAAAAATCCCCTGGGTATTTGATTCTGTCTGTGATGAACTCCCCAGGGAGGTGAGGATGAGGGGTCACAGGCTCAGACTTGAACAGAAGAAGAGGAGGAACCTCATGGAGTTCAATCAGGACAAGTGCAGGGTCCTGCGTCTGGGGAGGAAGAACAACAGGCACCAGGACAGGTTAGAGGCTGCCCTGCTGGAGAGCAGCTCCACAGAGCAAGACCTTGGAGTGCTGGTGGGCAGCAAGTTCTGCATGGCACAACAATGTGCTCTGGTGGCCAAGAGAGCCAATGGGATCCTGGGGTGCAGCAAGAAAGGTGTCCAGCAGGGCTAGGGAAGTTCTTCTGCCTCTCTACTCTGCCCTGCTCAGACCACCCCTGCAATCCTGTGTCCAGTTTGGGGCTCCCCAGTTCCAGAGAGACAGAGACCTGCTGGAGAGAGTCCAAGGCAGAGCCAGGAGGATGATTTGGGGACTTGAGCATCTCCCCTGTGAAGAGAGACTGAGAGCCCTGGGGCTGTTTAGTGTGGAGAAGAGAAGGCTGAGAGGGATCTGATCAATGTCTATCAATAGTTGAGGGGTGGGTGTCAAGGGGAGGGGGCCAGGCTTTTTTGGGTGGTTCCCAGTGCTAAACTTGAACAGAGAAGATTTCAGCTCAACATGAGGAGAAACTTCTTGACAGTGAGGGTGACAGAGCCCTGGAGCAGGCTGCCCAGGGGGTTGTGGAGTCTCCTTCTCTGGAGCCTTTCCAACCCCACCTGGATGCATTCCTGTGCAGACTACCCTGAGTGATCCTGCTCTGGCAGGGGTAGGACCTGATGAGCTCTTGAGGTCCCTTCCAACCTCTGATACACTGTGAGATTGTGAGACTGTGAACCTCTCTAACTTAAGGGTGACACAGCCCTGGAGCAGGCTTCCCAGAGAGGTGGTGGAGTCTCCATCTCTGGAGACATCCCAGCCCCACCTGGATGTGTTGCTCTGGGACCTTCTCTAGGTGCCCCTGCTCTGGGCAGTGGGAATGGGCTGGGTGCTCTCCAGAGGTCCCCTCTAACCCCTCCCATTCTCTGTTTCTATGGCTCTGTAGGAGGCAGAGCCAATCTGTAGATAAATCACAGACTTACAGAACCATCTTGGTTGGAAGAGACCTTTAAGGCCGTGGAGTCCAACCATCAACCCAGCACTGCCAGGGCACCACTAAAGCATGTCCCTCAGCACCACATCTCCAAGGCTTTGAAGTACCACCAGGGATGGTGGCTCCAGACAGAGGTCTTCTCCAGCTGACAGAATAGGGGATGCAGGGAGGATGCTGAAATGCTTTCCCAGCTCTGAGCTTGAGTCACAGCAACAGCAAACCTTCACCCACAGAAAAACTCTTCCAGGTCAGAGGGAACAAAATGAGAGTGATCCAGAAGAGAAAAGCTGCCTGAGGCTGGACCTCTGCAATGTCCTCAGCCAGGTCTCCTGAGAGAAAAGCAGTGGAGATATGAAAGACGTCAGAAAGAGTGAGGTATGGTTCAGTAATAAATCACAGAATGCTAGGGGTCGGAAGGGACCTCCAGAAAGTCTGAACCCCCTGCCAGAGCAGGGTCACTCAGGGCACACCGGAACACATCTGGAAAAGTGTTCCAGAGAAGGACACTCCACAACCTCTCTGGCCAGCCTGCTCCAGCCCTCCAGCACCCTCACCCCAAACAACTTTCTCCTCCTGCTCAGCTCCAACCTCCTGGGCTCCACTTTGTGCTCCTTGCCCCTTCTGCTGGCCCTGGGCACCACTCAGCAGGGCCTGGCCCCAGCCTCTTGCCCCCTCCCCACAGCTCCTTTAGCTCTTGCTGAGCATTGCTCAGCTGCCCTCTGGGGCTGCTCTTCTGCAGGCTCTCAGCCCCAGGCTTTCAGCCTTTGCTCCTCATACAAAAGTTGCAGTCCCTTCATCATCCTCATAGCCTCCACTGGACCCTCTCCTGTCCCTCTTGAACTGGGCAGCCCAGAACTGGACTCAGCACTCCAGCTGTGGCCTCACCAGGGCAAAATAGAAGAGGAGGAGAACCTCCCTTGACCCTGCTGGCCACACTTCTCCATGCCACTCAGAATAATGCAGTAAGGAAGAAAACAAGAAAAACTGACAGCACAGTAATGAAACTGAAGACAAGAGAGAATACTGTCTGGTCTCTATGATTGCTGCAAATCCTGCTTGTTTAACCTAAATCCTGCATGTTCAACCCAAATCCTGCTTGTTGAAGCCAAATCCTACTTGTTGAAGCCAAATCCTGCTTGTTCAACCTAAATCCTGCTTCTTTAACCCCAGTCCTGCTTCTTTAACTCAAATCCTTCTTGTTCAACCCAAATCCTGCTTGTTTAACGCAAACTCTGCTGGTTTATCCCAAATCCTGCTTCTTTAACCCAAGTCCTTCTTGTTTAACCCAAATCCTGCCTGTTTAACCCCAATCCTGCCTGCTGAAGACAGGCCAGGGGGCTTGGTGCCCACAGTGATATTTCCATCGCCATCACATCTCCTTGCACAAGCTCTCCCCTTGCAGCTGCTGGCTGCTACCATCCGCCCCAAGGAGCAGGCAAAGCCCCAAGGTGATCTCAGACTCAGACATGGATCTGCCTGCAGGAGGCTATTTTTAGCAGGAACTCTCATCCCAGTCCTGTGTACAGTGGAGCTCCTTAATCACTTGATTTCCATGGCAGCGTGAGGGAAGCGTCCAGGCACAGAGCTGGGGCTGGGCAGAGAGGCACAGAACACTCTGGGTTTGAAGGAAGCTTCAGGATCATCCTGGGCAGGCTGCATCCATGGGATGAGGCCAATGGGATGAGGTTGAGCAAGGAGTCCTGCCTTTGGGGTACAACCACCCCAGGAAGGCTGCAGGCTGGGGGCAGAGGGGCTGGGAAGTGTCCATCAGGAAAGGCCCTAGGGGTGCTGGGTGCCAGCAGCTGGAGCTGAGGCAGCAGTGGGCAGGGGGGCAAGAAGGGCAGCAGCAGCCTGGGCTGGAGCAGCAATGGTGTGGGCAGCAGGAGCAGGGCAGGGATTGTGCCCCTGGGCTGGGCACTGCTGAGGCTGCAGCTTGAGTGCTGGGTTCAGCTCTGGGCCCTCAGTGGCAGCAGGAGCCTGAGGGGCTGGAGCAGGTGCAGAGAAGGGCAAGAAAGGTGGGGAAGGGTCTGGAGAAGAGGGCTGGGGAGGGAGGAGCAGCTGAGGGAGCTGGGGTTGGTGTGGAGAAGAGGAGGCTGAGGGAGACCTCATTGCTCTCTGCAGCTCCCTGAGAGGAGGCTGCAGCCAGCTGGGGCTTGGGCTCTGCTCCCTAGGAACAAGGACAGGATGAGAGGAGATGTCCTGGAATTGTGCCAGGGGAGGTTTAGGTTGGACAGCAGAAGAAACTTCTTTCTAGAAAAGGTTCTCAAAGCCTGGCCCAGGATGCCCAGGGAGGTGTTTGAATCTCCATCCCTGGAGGTGTTGGAATCTCCATCCCTGGAGGTGTTGGAATCTCCATCCCTGGACGTGTTTGAGTCTCCATCCCTGGACGTGTTTGAATCCCCATCCCTGGAGGTGTTTGAATCCCCATCCCTGGAGGTGTTTGAGTCTCCATCCCTGGACGTGTTTGAATCTCCATCCATGGAGGTGTTTGAATCTCCATCCCTGGAGGTGTTTGAGTCTCCATCCCTGGAGGTGTTGGAATCTCCATCCCTGGAGGTGTTTGAGTCTCCATCCCTGGAGGTGTTGGAATCTCCATCCCTGGAGGTGTTTGAATCTCCATCCCTGGAGGTGTTTGAGTCTCCATCCCTGGACGTGTTTGAATCTCCATCCCTGGAGGTGTTGGAATCTCCATCCCTGGAGGTGTTGGAATCTCCATCCCTGGAGGTGTTGGAATCTCCATCCCTGGACGTGTTTGAATCCCCATCCCTGGAGGTGTTTGAATCTCCATCCCTGGAGGTGTTGGAATCTCCATCCCTGGAGGTGTTTGAGTCTCCATCCCTGGAGGTGTTGGAATCTCCATCCCTGGAGGTGTTTGAGTCTCCATCCCTGGAGGTGTTGGAATCTCCATCCCTGGAGGTGTTGGAATCTCCATCCCTGGAGGTGTTGGAATCTCCATCCCTGGACGTGTTTGAGTCTCCATCCCTGGACGTATTTGAATCCCCATCCCTGGACGTGTTTGAATCCCCATCCCTGGAGGTGTTTGAGTCTCCATCCCTGGACGTGTTTGAATCTCCATCCCTGGAGGTGTTGGAATCTCCATCCCTGGACGTGTTTGAATCCCCATCCCTGGAGGTGTTTGAATCTCCATCCCTGGAGGTGTTGGAATCTCCATCCCTGGAGGTGTTTGAGTCTCCATCCCTGGAGGTGTTGGAATCTCCATCCCTGGAGGTGTTGGAATCTCCATCCCTGGAGGTGTTGGAATCTCCATCCCTGGACGTGTTTGAATCCCCATCCCTGGAGGTGTTTGAATCTCCATCCCTGGAGGTGTTGGAATCTCCATCCCTGGACCTGTTTGAGTCTCCATCCCTGGAGGTGTTTGAATCTCCATCCCTGGAGGTGTTTGAGTCTCCATCCCTGGAGGTGTTGGAATCTCCATCCCTGGACGTGTTTGAGTCTCCATCCCTGGACGTATTTGAATCCCCATCCCTGGACGTGTTTGAATCTCCATCCCTGGAGGTGTTGGAATCCCCATCCCTGGAGGTGTTTGAGTCTCCATCCCTGGACGTGTTTGAATCTCCATCCATGGAGGTGTTTGAATCTCCATCCCTGGAGGTGTTTGAGTCTCCATCCCTGGAGGTGTTGGAATCTCCATCCCTGGAGGTGTTTGAGTCTCCATCCCTGGAGGTGTTGGAATCTCCATCCCTGGAGGTGTTTGAATCTCCATCCCTGGAGGTGTTTGAGTCTCCATCCCTGGACGTGTTTGAATCTCCATCCCTGGAGGTGTTTGAATCTCCATCCCTGGAGGTGTTGGAATCTCCATCCCTGGAGGTGTTTGAGTCTCCATCCCTGGAGGTGTTTGAATCTCCATCCCTGGAGGTGTTTGAGTCTCCATCCCTGGAGGTGTTGGAATCTCCATCCCTGGACCTGTTTGAGTCTCCATCCCTGGACGTGTTTGAATCTCCATCCCTGGAGGTGTTTGAATCTCCATCCCTGGAGGTGTTTGAGTCTCCATCCCTGGAGGTGTTTGAATCTCCATCCCTGGAGGTGTTTGAGTCTCCATCCCTGGAGGTGTTGGAATCTCCATCCCTGGACGTGTTTGAGTCTCCATCCCTGGACGTATTTGAATCCCCATCCCTGGACGTGTTTGAATCTCCATCCCTGGAGGTGTTGGAATCCCCATCCCTGGAGGTGTTTGAGTCTCCATCCCTGGACGTGTTTGAATCTCCATCCATGGAGGTGTTTGAATCTCCATCCCTGGAGGTGTTTGAGTCTCCATCCCTGGAGGTGTTGGAATCTCCATCCCTGGAGGTGTTTGAGTCTCCATCCCTGGAGGTGTTGGAATCTCCATCCCTGGAGGTGTTTGAATCTCCATCCCTGGAGGTGTTTGAGTCTCCATCCCTGGACGTGTTTGAATCTCCATCCCTGGAGGTGTTTGAATCTCCATCCCTGGAGGTGTTGGAATCTCCATCCCTGGAGGTGTTTGAGTCTCCATCCCTGGAGGTGTTTGAATCTCCATCCCTGGAGGTGTTTGAGTCTCCATCCCTGGAGGTGTTGGAATCTCCATCCCTGGAGGTGTTTGAATCTCCATCCCTGGAGGTGTTTGAGTCTCCATCCCTGGAGGTGTTTGAATCTCCATCCCTGGAGGTGTTTGAGTCTCCATCCCTGGAGGTGTTTGAATCTCCATCCCTGGAGGTGTTTGAGTCTCCATCCCTGGAGGTATTTGAATCTCCATCCCTGGAGGTGTTTGAATCTCCATCCCTGGAGGTGTTGGAATCTCCATTCCTAGTGTTACAGAATGGATCTTTTTTCCAACCAAAATGATTCTATGACTCTATTTTTAAAGGCAAACTGTTTCAAATAGAATGTTTTGGTTTTCATGCCCCCCACAAAAGGCAAGAGATAGACCAGGCTGTGGAGCTGGAAGGCACTGCAGATGTCAGGGTTCCCTTGCCCTGGAGCAGCCTGAGCTGTCTGTCACAGAGGGAAGGCACCACCTGTGGACCACTGTAGTGCTTATCCAGCATGGCAATTGCCAGGAGCAAGCAGCAGATTAAAGAAGTCATCCTGAACTAATGTCAGGCACAAGTGTGTAATGTGTCATTTCATGGGCTCTAAACACCAAAAAAAGCAAACAAAAGCAGGCAGTGAAGAAGTGAATCCTGGAAGCTTGGAAGGTCAAAACCACCTCCCAAGGCTTGGCCTCTCAGGATTGATCTGAATCTTCTCAAGGCTTCTGCTCTCCTCCTTGAGCATAGGTTTATAGAACCACAGAACTGTTAGGATTGGAGGGACCTCAAGGCTTATTCCTGGGACATTTATCTCTGGATGGATTGGTTTGGGGTTTTTTTTGTCCCCCATGCACTGGATGTTGTGGTGCCTGATAGGCAAAAGGCAATCACTGCATCACTTAAAGAACCACAGAACTGCCAGGGCTGGAAGGGACCTCAAGGCTCACCCAGTGCCAACCCCTGCCATGGGCAGGGACACCTCACACCACAGCAGGTTGATCACAGCCACCTCCAGCCTGCCTGCAAAAACCTCCTGGCATGAGGCTTCCACCACCTCCCTGGGCAACCTCTGCCAGTCTCTCACCAGCCTCCTGGGCAAGAATTTCTTCCTCACATCCAATCTCAATCTCCCCACTTCTACTTTTGCTCCATCTCCCCCACTCCTATCCCTCCCTCACACCCTCCAAAGTCCCTCCTCAGCTTTCCTGGAGCCCCCTTCAGATGCTGGAAGGCCACCAGAAGGTGTCGTGGGAGCCTTCTCCTCTCCAGCCTGCACAACCCCAACTCTCTCAGGCTGTCTCCAAAGCAGAGCAGCTCCAGCCCTCTGCTCCTCCTCCTGGCCCTTCTCTGGACACCTTCCAGCCCCTCCAGACCCTTCCTGCAACAGAGGCTCCAGAACTCGACACAGAGCTCCAGGAGTGGTCTGAGCAGAGTGGAGCAGAGGGGCAGAATCCCCTCCCTGGCCCTGCTGGCCACACTTCTCTTGATGCAGCCCAGGCTCTGCTTGGCTCTCTGGGCTGCAAGTGCTCCCTGGGGGCTCAGGTTGAGCTTCTCTTCCCCCAGCACCCCCAAGTCCCTCTCCTCAGGACTGCTGTCCAGCCAGTCCCTGCCCAGCCTGGATTTGTGCTTTGGTGCTATGGGATTGCCCTGACCCAGCTGCAGAACCTTGCACTTGGTCTCCTACATCCCTGTCTCAACCAGGCTGGTCACATCTACCAGCTGATGACTTCTTTCAGCCTTCCCTTTCTTTCTTCCCTTCTTTCTCCCACCCTCACCCTACTTTCTGTGTCATTTGGACTCCTGGGCTGCTTTTCTTTCTCTGGTTGTCCTTCCCTAGGTGGTTGACCCCACACAAATCTGTAGCTTGCAGTGCAGATAAGCACAGAGCAGAGAGAATCAGAGAATCCCTGACTAGTTCTGGTTGGAAAAGCTCTTCCAGATCCTCCATTCTCTATCTCTGCCAAGGCTTGGGATGAGCTATGGCCCTCAGCACCACAGCTCTGTCTCTGGGAAACACCTCCAGAGATGGAGGTTGAAACACCTCCAGGAATGGAGATGCAAACACCTCCCTGGGCAGCCTGGGCCAGGCTTTGAGAACCTTTTCAGGGAAGAAGATTCTTCTGCTGTCCAACCTAAACCTCCCCTGGCACAATTCCAGGACATCTCCTCTTGTCCCATCTCTTGTGCCTAGGGAGCAGAGCCCAAGCCCCAGCTGGTTGCAGCCTCCTCTCAGGGAGCTGCAGAGAGCAATGAGGTCTCCCTCAGCCTCCTCTTCTCCACACCAACCCCCCCAGCTCCCTCAGCTGCTCCTCCCTCCCCAGCACTCTTCTCCAGACCCTTCCCCACCTTTCTTGCCCTTCTCTGCACCTGCTCCAGCCCCTCAGGCTCCTGCTGCCACTGAGGGGCCCAGAGCTGAACCCAGCACTCAAGCTGCAGCCTCAGCAGTGCCCAGCCCAGGGGCACAATCCCTGCCCTGCTCCTGCTGCCCACACCATTGCTGCTCCAGCCCAGGCTGCTGCTGCCCTTCTTGCCCCCCTGCCTACTGCTGCCTCAGCTCCAGCTGCTGGCACCCAGCACCTCCAGGGCCTTTCCTGTTGGGCACTTCCCAGCCCCTCTGCCCCCAGCCTGCAGCCTTCCTGGGGTGGTTGTGCCCCAGGGGCAGGACCCAGCCCTTGGCCTTGTTCAACCTCATCCCATTGGCCTCATCTCATGGATGCTGCCTGCCCACAACCCTCTGCAGATCCTCCCTATCCCCAGCAGATCACCACTGCCTCCCAGTTTGGTGCCATCTGCAGAGTCATTTGCATATACAAATAACAGTGGAGGACTCAGTGCCTCAAACCATGTGCAGGGCAGGTGTGCAGCCACCCCTGCAGCCCCATCCCTCCATCCCTGCTCTGGGAATGTGGCATGAGTGAGAGATTTGCTTTCAACAGAGCCCTGACAGCAGCATGCATCGTGGCAGAGGCAGGCTGAAGAGCTGACAGATGGTGACAGCTCTGTGGAGTCAATGGGGACTGGAGCAGTGCAGTCCTGGCTGTCAGTTGCCACTCAGACCTTTGCTTTTAAGTAAAAAAAAAAAAAAAAAAAAAAAAAAAAAATATTAAGAGAGGGAGTAATGGCAAAGGTAGGACTGCACAAGAGTCATCCTCAGAGCGCAATGCCCATCTGCAGAGTGATACTTCTGATCATGGCTGTTTCATAAACCTCTCTGAGGGATTAAACTTTTAGCCAGAAAGGGGAAAAAATAAAATAAAATTTTAAAAAAGGGCAATAGTGACTGACCGCCAAGGAAGAGTCCATTTATGGTCATAATTAAGAGATGGTGATTGTTCAGCATCTTTGTTGCTGACATGGAGAGAGGCATTGAGTGTACCCTCAGCAAGTTTGCTGATGACACCAAGCTGTGTGGTGCAGCAGACAGGCTGGTGGGAAGGGATCCATCCAGAGGGACCTGGACAGGCTGGAGGGAAGGGATCCATCCAGAGGGACCTGGACAGGCTGCAGGGGTGAGCCCTTGGCAACCTCAGGAGGTTCAACAAGACCAAGGGCAAAGTCCTGCAGCTGGGTCAGGGCAATCCCAAACACAAATCCAGGCTGGGCAGAGACTGGCTGGAGAGCAGACCTGAAGAGAGGGATTTGGGGAGGAGAAGCTCAGCCTGAGCCCCCAGGGAGCACTTGCAGCCCAGAGAGCCAAGCAGAGCCTGGGCTGCAGCAGGAGCAGTGTGGCCAGCAGGGCCAGGGAGGGGATTCTGCCCCTCTGCTCCACTCTGCTCAGACCACTCCTGGAGCTCTGTGTCGAGTTCTGGAGCCTCTGTTGCAGGAAGGGTCTGGAGGGGCTGGAAGGTGTCCAGAGAAGGGCCAGGAGGAGGAGCAGAGGGCTGGAGCTGCTCTGCTCTGGAGACAGCCTGAGAGAGTTGGGATTGTGCAGGCTGGAGAGGAGAAGGCTCCCACGACACCTTCTGGTGGCCTTCCAGCATCTGAAGGGGGCTCCAGGAAAGCTGGGGAGGGACTTTGGAGGGTGTCAGGGAAGGATAGGAGTTGGGGGGATGGAGCAAAGCTGGAAGTGAGGAGATTGAGATTGGATGTGAGGAAGAAGTTCTTCCCCATGAGAGTGGTGAGAGCCTGGAATGGGTTGTGCAGGGAGGTGGTTGAGGCCCCATCCCAGGAGGTGTTTAAGGCCAGGCTGGATGAGGCTCTGGCCAGCCTAATGTAGTGTGAGGTGTCCCTGCCCATGGCAGGGGGGTTGGCACTGGGTGACCCTTGAGGTCCCTTCCAACCCTGACTGATTCTGTGATTTTGTGATTCTATGATGGTGGAGAAGGAATCTGCTGAAAGCAAAGCCACGGCAGCCTGAGTGTCTTAATGTGATGCTGAAGATGTAAGCTGCAAGCAAGGGGAGGGCAAAGATTTCTCTATCACTCTCAGTCTGCTCAATCCTTCTCCATTGGTATCAAACCCTTCACCTCCCTCCCCCACATGCTACCTCCTTCCAGGATAAACAATGACATGAAGTGAGTCCTGCATCCCTTAAAGGAAGTAGTTTGATGTCTGGGTGTTAAGAGAGGTTGTTGGTGTTATCATCATCGTTAATCATAATTAATCAGAATGACATCAGATATGAAGAATATTGCTGAAGTCAATCATTCCCTAAAGGAGATCATTCCCAAGATGAAGCATGGAATGGTTTAGGCTTGGAAGGGACCTGAAAGCTCATCCAGCTCCAGCTCCCTGCCATGGGCAGGGACACCTCCCCCCAGCACAGCTTGCTCAAGGCCTCATCCAGACTGGTCCTGAACACCTCCAGGCAGGAGGCAGCCACAGCCTCCCTGGGCAACCTGTGCCAGTCTCTCCCCACCCTCACTGCCAACAATTTCTTCCTCCTCTCCACTCTCACTCTGCCCTCTCCCAGCTCAAAGCCATTCTCCCTCATCCTGGCACTCCCAGCCCTTGTCCCAAGTCCCTCCCCAGCTCTCCTGGAGCCCTTCAGGTGCTGGGAGGCTGCTCTGAGGTCTCCCTGGAGCCTTCTCTTCTGCAGGCTGCACAGCCCCAACTCTCCCAGCCTGTCCCACAGGGGAGGTTCTGCAGCCTCTGCTCATCTTGGTGGCCTCCTCTGGAGCCTCTCCAGCAGCTCCAGGTCCTTCCTGTGCTGGGGCCCAGAGCTGGAGGCAGTGCTGCAGGTGGGCTCTGAGCACAGCAGAGCAGAGGGCAGAATCCTCTCCCTGTGCTGCTCTCTCCCTGCTCTGGATGCAGCTCAGCACGCAGCTGGCTCTGGGCTGCCAGGGACCAGTGCTGGCTCCTGGGCACTTTGTCAGCACCTGGCACCCCCAAGGCCTTCTCCTCCATCTCCTGCTCATCACCCACACTGTGGTTGCTACAGCCATACATCACACCCCTCCTCCAGCTGATAACCTCCTCCCAGAGGTGGTGCTGGTGCTGGTTGGATGCTGTCACACAGCTGCAGCACTCTGCACTACGGCCCAAAGAGGACTTTGTAGCCCAAACAAACTGCTGCTTGCCCTAGAGGAGCACCAATCAGTCACACTTCAGGTGGCAGCACACAGGATCTTCCTGGTTTAGGTTCATGCCAGGCTTGTGGATGGTTTTCTTACCTCCAACCCTGGAATTGTAGGCCACTCCAACTCCACATTTCCTGTTGTTGGCTTGCATGGCAATTTCTCCTGCACATCGTGTCCCATGCCTGAGGAAATGGTGACAGAATAAACATCTGCACAGCACCACTCTGTCAAAGGTTCAGCACTGACCCTCATGAGCTGCTGGAAGCCTTCCTTTAAGCAAACACAGTGCCACACAGGGCATCTGGCTGGGAGGGACCCTCAGCAGGGACAGCTGCAGCCAGAGCAGGCTGCCCAGGGACTGCCCTTGAATGTCTGCAGGGATGGAGCCTCCTCCACCTCCCTGGGCAGCCTGTGCCAGTCTCTGCCCAGCCTCACTCTGCACAACTGCCTCCTGCTGTCCAACCTAAGCCTGCCCTGCTCCACTTCCAAACCACTGCCCCTGGGCCTATCCCCACAGCCCCTTCTGAGCAGTCCCTCCCCAGCCTGCCTGCAGCTGCCCTGCACAGATTGCACTGCAGCTCTCAGCTCTGCCTGCAGCCTTCTCTTCTGCAGGCTGCACAGCCCCAACTCTGCCAGCCTGGCCCCACAGCACAGCTTCTGCAGCCCTCTCAGCATCTTGCTGGCCTCCTCTGCAGCCTCTGCAGCAGCTCCAGGGCTCTCCTGTCTTGCTGTGCCCACAGCTGGACACAGCCCTGCAGGGGAGCTCTCCCCAGGGCACAGCAGAGCAGAGCAGAGGGGCACGATCCTCTCTCTCCAGCTCTGCCCACACTGCTTTGGATGCAGCCCAGGCTGCCCTTGGCCTTCTGTGCTGCCAGTGCCCATTGCTGGCTCCTCTCCAGCTCCTCCCCCCCAAGCAGCTCCTGAATGGATTTAGATTGTATCTACATGACAAAAAACACATTTGTCTTGGGCTCCAAGGAACATCATTTTACCTCCTTAATGACCAAAGGATGACTGTGATAAGACGACAAACACCTGACTTAAGTCTGCTGAAGTCCACAGACCTGCCAGAAGGCAGCTGGGCACTGCTGGGCTGCACTCCATCAACTCATTAATAAAGCTTAGAGGTAACACAGGTAGACTCACAAGATGAATGTCATTGGGAGAAGAAGGATAATGGCATTTTCTTTCTCTCAAATTACCCTCTAACAAAGCAGAAATTGGCATTTTTCAAATGTCTTATTCCTGGGACATTTATCACTGGATGGATTGGTTTGGGGTTTTTTTGTCCCCCATGCACTGGATGTTGTGGTGCCTGATAGGCAAAAGGCAATCACTGCATCACTTAAAGAACCACAGAACTGCCAGGGCTGGAAGGGACCTCAAGGCTCACCCAGTGCCAACCCCTGCCATGGGCAGGGACACCTCACACCACAGCAGGTAGATCACAGCCACTTCCAGCCTGGCTGCAAACACCTCCTGGCATGAGGCTTCCACCACCTCCCTGGGCAACCTCTGCCAGTCTCTCACCAGCCTTCTGGGCAAGAATTTCTTCCTCACATCCAATCTCAATCTCCCCACTTCTACTTTTGCTCCATCTCCCCCACTCCTATCCCTCCCTCACACCCTCCAAAGTCCCTCCCCAGCTTTCCTGGAGCCCCCTTCAGATGCTGGAAGGCCACCAGAAGGTCTCCTGGGAGCCTTCTCCTCTCCAGCCTGCACAACCCCAACTCTCTCAGGCTGTCTCCAGAGCAGAGCAGCTCCAGCCCTCTGCTCCTCCTCCTGGCCCTTCTCTGGACACCTTCCAGCCCCTCCAGACCCTTCCTGCAACAGAGGCTCCAGAACTGGACACAGCTCCAGGAGTGGTCTGAGAAGAGTGGAGCAGAGGGGCAGAATCCCCTCCCTGGCCCTGCTGGCCACACTGCTCCTGCTGCAGCCCAGGCTCTGCTTGGCTCTCTGGGCTGCAAGTGCTCCCTGGGGGCTCAGGTTGAGCTTCTCCTCCCCCAGCACTCCCAAGACCTTGGATATAAACTGCAGCACAGGAGGTTGCAGCTCAACAGGAGGAGGAACTTCTGCACTGGGAGGCTGCCAGAGCCCTGGAGCAGGCTGCCCAGAGAGGTTGTGGAGTCTCCTTCTCTGGAGCCTTTCCAGCCCTGCCTGGATGTGTTCCTGTGGGACCTGTGCTGGATTCTATGGTCCTGCTCTGGCAGGGGGCTTGGACTGGAAGATCTCCAGAGCTCCCTTCCAATCCCTAACATCCTCTGAGCCTGTGACCTGGAGCCTGCTTTGGTGGCTAGGAGGGAACCAATCAGTTCAGGTAGAGGAGCTGCAAAGCTTGCACAGGAGGCACAGATCCTGCTGATGGAGGAACAAGAATTTAATTCATGAGGTGCTGTCCCCTGACTTTAATTTCCCTGCACCGGACATGCACTGCACTTCAACAGAGAAAGTTTTGTAGCTAAAAGCAAAGGAGGCAAGAGAGGTCTGCACTGCCAGAGTGTCCTGGTGACAACCACCCAGCAGGAACAGCTTTTGGGGTGTACTTGGTGGTGTCTGGAGGATTGGCGTGGAGGATGCTGCCTTGGCAACACCAGGGGCCATCAGTGCAGCTGGACCAGAACACTCTGCCCAGCAAAGGGGAAACCACACACCCACAGCATCCCAGGCTGGGTTGCGTGGGAAGGAACCTTCCAAGCTCCTCCAGCCCAACCCCTGCAGCCCCCAGGGACATCCTCAACCAGAGCAGGTTGCTCACAGCCACAACCAACCTGAGCTGCACTGCTGCCAGCCATGGGGCAGCTCCCAGCTCTCTGGGCAGAGCTTTTGGGGTGCAATTGTTTGTGTTTGGAGGACTGTGAGTCCTGTGAAGGCACTGGTTCCCCATGCTCTGGGTTTGTTCTCATTCACACCACTTGAAGGCTACTTACTTGTTTTCATTTGTTGGGTCATATCTAGGAAAGGGGTCATGGTCGTTGTCATTGAAATCATAACTTGCCTCTGGGTCCTAGAATTTACACCCCCAGAGTCCCCCCAGAAAAAAAAAAAAAAAAAAAAAAAGTCAGAATTAATTCAAAGGAGCAGGGAAAGAAAATGCATTTTAAAGTGTGTTAAGAAAAATGGGTTCCAGAGCCCTGTGTTTAGTTATTTGTTGGCAGCCACCAGGCTGGGAACAGTCTGATGGCCATGAAAAATTCCATCAATTTTTCACAGGGCTTTAATAATTCAGCTGGAAGGCAGCTGAATGCAACATTGCCTGGTGGGAACTAAACCCACATGAAAAGGAGGGAGGAGGAAAACATCCAACCAACCAACCAACCAACCAGAGCCAACAATAAATAAAGAAACAAACAAAAAATGCAGAAAAAAAAAATCAAACCCAGCATCACTGCTGAGTAACAGCTCAGCTCCCTCTGACACAGACCAGGTTGCAAACCATGCCCAAGGCAAACCCTTCACCTGTGCACTGCAGGAGGTGACTTCAGAGAGCAGGAGATGAGTGTCCCTCTGCCCAGTTTGCCCCTCCTTAACTGTTTCCATGCCATGCTGGTGCCCAGACTCACATAGTTGGCATAGATGTCGGTGTGGTTCCACTCCAAGCCATCATCCAGCACGGTGATGACAACTCCCCTGCCTGTGATCCCTTTCTGCCATACAGGAATGACATGGAGATCCAGCTTGGGCAGGGATGGAGTGATCCTGGTGTCTTGCTGGAGGGAGACAAAGGGTAAGGAAAGGTCAGGACTACAGAATCCTACAATCACAGAGTGGTTTGGGTTGGAAAAGGTCTCTGAGTTCACCCAACCCCACCATGGGCACCAAACCCTGGCCCCAGCTGCCATGGCCACAGCTTGCTGCAACACCTCCAGCCATGGGGACTGCACCACCTCCCTGGGCAGCCTCTGCCACTCCCTGACCACTCTGGCACCACACAAATTGTTCCTCATGCCCAAACTCAACCTCCCCTGGCACCACTTCAGGAAACCTCCTCTCGTCCTGTCTTTGTTCTTAGGGAGCAGAGCCCAAGCCCCAGCTGGTTGCAGCCTCCTCTCAGGGAGCTGCAGAGAGCAATGAGGTCTCCCTCAGCCTCCTCTTCTCCACACCAACCCCCCCCCCCCAGCTCCCTCAGCTGCTCCTCCCTCCCCAGTCCTCTTCTCCAGACCCTTCCCCACCTTCCTTGCCCTTCTCTGGACCCTCTCCAGCCCCTCAGGCTCCTGCTGCCACTGAGGGGCCCAGAGCTGAACCCAGCACTCAAGCTGCAGCCTCAGCAGTGCCCAGCCCAGGGGCACAATCCCTGCCCTGCTCCTGCTGCCCACACCATTGCTGCTCCAGCCCAGGCTGCTGCTGCCCTTCTTGCCCCCCTGCCCACTGCTGCCTCAGCTCCAGCTGCTGACACCCAGCACCCCCAGGGCCTTTCCTGATGGACACTTCCCAGCCCCTCTGCCCCAAGCCTGGAGCCTTCCTGGGGTGGTTGTGCCCCAGGGGCAGGACCCAGCCCTTGGCCTTGTTCAACCTCATCCCATTGGCCTCATCCCATGGATGCAGCCTGCCCAGGACCTTCTGAAGATTCTCCAATCCCCTAGCAGATCACCACTGCCCCCAGTTTTGTGTCCTCTGCAGAGTGTCTTTCCTTTCAAATCTGTATTTTTATGGGGGCTGTAAGCAAGCTTTGGAATCCAGAGGAGGAAAATTGACCTCCTTTAGAAGCTGCTCCCCAAAGGAAGCTGCAGTGGAAGAGAAGACTGTAGATGATTCATTGCTTCCAGCTGATTTGCCAGAGGAACAGTAAAGGAGAGGGTAGTAAACAGAAAGTAGTGATTCAGCACAACTGCGCCTACCCAAACCACTGCCTTCATTCTTTTGTCCACTAATTATTTTGCTCTGCCTAACCTGGACATCAAAGGGATGTAGCAACACCTGGATCATTAACTCATCAGTAGGTTCAGATTGGATGTCAGGAAGAAGTTCTTCACTGTGAGGGAGGTGTCACAGTATCGGAGTACAGGAGAGGCAGGAAGGGACCTCCAGAGATCCTCCAACCCAAGCCCTCTGCCAGAGCAGGGTCCCCCAGGGCAGTCTGCACGGGAATGCAGCCAGGGGGAGTTGGAAGCTCTCCACACCAGGACACTCCACAACCCCCCAGGCAGCCTGCCCCAGGGTTCTGTCAGCCTCACACCAAAGAAGTTTCTCCTTCTGTGCAGCTGAAACCTTCTCTGCTGCACTCTGTCTCCATTGCTCCTCAGTGCTGTGCAGCACCCAGCAGAGCTTGGCCCCCTCCCCTTGCCCCCCAGCCCTCAGCTCTTGATAGACATCTGGAGACATCCCAAACACACCTGGAAGTGTTCCCAGGTGACCCTGCCTTGGACTGGAGCATCTGCAGAGGTCCCTTCCAACCCTTATCCTTCTGTGATGCTCTGAGAAGGTCTCTTCCTTTACATCTCTGTTCCTGCAGCTGTCAACACAGCTGGAGCTCACCACCCCAAGTCTACCCAAGCAAAGAACCTCTTACCAGGTACCACTGCTGGTTCCACATGGGATCATTGAACAGATCCTCTGCAGAGTCTCTCACAGTTCCACGCTTGGTCCTCTTCTTTTCATACTGCTGCTCTGCCCAGGACACCTGAAACGTCACAGAGAGTCTCCAGGGTTGGAATTCCTTGGCTCAGACTATAAGTAGCTCTGCTCACACAGCCAGACATCTTCAGCAGTGACATTGATGAGGGGACAGACAGACAGACAGAGCCTGCTCAGCAGGTTTGCTGATGACACCAAACTGGGAGGCTTGGCTGAGACACCTGCAGGCTGTGAGGCTACTGAGAGACTTGGAGAGGCTGAGAGCTGGGCAGAGAGGAAGCTAAGGAGGCTCAGCAAGGATGAGAGCAGAGTCCTGCAGCTGGGCAGGGAGAAGAAACTACAGCAGGACAGGTTGGGAGGGGATCTGCTGGAGAGCAGCCCCAAGGAGAAGGAGCTGGGAGTGCTGGGGGGCAGCAAGTTCTGCATGGGGCAGAAATGTGCCCTGTGGTGCAAGGAGGCCAATGGGGTCCTGGGGGGCACTCAGAGTGTGTCCAGCAGAGCCAGGGAGCTTCTCCTGCCCCTCTGCTCTGCCCTGCTGAGACCTCCCCTGGAAGATTGCATCCAGCTCTGGGCTCCATCCCCAGCTCAGGAGGGACAGGGATCTGCTGCAGAGAGGCCAAGGGAGGGCTCCAAGGATGCTGAAGGGCCTGGAGCCCTGCCTGGGGAGGAGAGGCTGAGAGCCCTGGGGCTGTGCAGTGTGCAGAGGAGAAGGCTGAGAGGCATCTGCTCAATGTCTGTCAAGAGCTGAGGGCTGGGGGGCAGGAGGGAGGGGACAGGCTCTGCTCAGCTGCAGCCTGCCATAGGCCAAGGGGCAAGGGATGGCAAGTGCAGCACAGGAGGTTGCAGCTCACCAGGAGGAGGAACTTCTGCACTGGGAGGCTGCCAGAGCCCTGGAGCAGGCTGCCCAGAGAGGTTGTGGAGTCTCCTCCTCTGGAGCCTTTCCCGCCCTGTCTGCATGTGTTCCTGTGGGACCTGTGCTGGGTTCTATGATCCTGCTCTGGCAGAGGCTTGGACTGAAAGATCTCCAGAGGTCCCTTCCAAGCCCTAACATACTCTGATCCTGAGATTTTGATGAAGTAAAAGGAGCAAAGCTTGCAGCAGAGGGGAGGGTTCTTTACAACATGGTGCAGGAGGACTTGGTAGAATCAAGACAACACAGCATCAGTGGGGAGGAAACAGTGAGGTGTGAGCTAACAGCAGCCTGTGAGTGCCACACAGTGCAGGATGTTAGATGAGATGTGCTGCATGGTTAGAAGGTCACTGGAGCAGTGTTGGTGACCAAAACCATAGTCCAGGGTGGGTTTCTTTGGTTTATTGTTTCTTTTTTCTCTTTCTCCTACCTACACTTTAATCCCCATCTGCTTCTACTGGGAGTTGAAAGGAAAGATGGAAGGATTATGTCTGGCTTTAGTCTAGCAATCCTAATGATGCTGTTACTCATAGCCTATCTGGACCTTCAAGTCTCCTTCCCAGTGGTGTTCTGAAGTGAGCTACAAACATTGGACTGATTTCCTCCCTGGCATGGTGCCACTTAAGGCAACTGAAAGCCAAAATGCTTCAGCAAAGGAATTTCTTTGGTGTGAGGGTGCTGGGGGGCTGGAGCCCAGAGAGGTTGTGGAGTCTCCTGGTGTGGAGAGCTTCCAACCCCCCCTGGGCATTGTGTTCCTGCTGTGGGTGCCCTGCTGGAGCCAGGGGATTGGGCTGGGTGAGCTCCAGAGCTCCCTTCCAGCCTCACCCTGCTGGGGCTCTGGGATGCTATGGCGACAGATTCAGATTTTCCTTTCCCTGAATTTTTTATTTCCACTTATAAAATAATAATAATAAAACCCTCCATGTAGTCTCTCCACCACCTACAGAGTCTCTTCAAGGAAAGGTCCCTTCCAACCCCTACCCTGTTGAAACTGAGGAACTCTTTGGCTAAAGCCTCCACAGAAGGAGTTGCAGAGCATTTGAGCATGGGCACAGCCACATCCAAGCCACCAGGCTGACTTTTAGGTGTCCCCCCTCCCCAACTTTGTTTCCCCTGGGTGCGTTACTCAACCCAGCCCAAAGCAAACCCTGATGCTCACACCTCTGTCATCACCCCCACCCCCTCCATGAAAAATGGGAACAAAATAAGGATTCATTGCCAGCCACAGATCAAACTGATGCTTTCCCCCCACCCAAAGCAAACTCAGGTGCCAAGATCCTGCTGTAATGCCTCAAAGTGGAGGACAGCTTGGATCTGACCTTCTGCTTCCAGCTTCTGAACAGCTTTCATCCTCCCTCCTTCTCTGCTGGCTTTGTGGTCCCTACATCTATCACCATATAGACGAAGCAGCAGTAAGAGTGACTCAGGAATCACAGTGATAGAGAGAAGGACTGCTTTGATTAAAATACAATTTCCTGGTGAGAGGCTAATGGAGAATTCAGTAGAAGAACATAAACCTTCTCCCTCCCCCTCCCCCACCCCAAAAAAAATATGGCAGCTGCAGAAGTGATGTTTACTAAAAGCTCTCCAATACTGCTCCCTGTGCCAAAGCTCCTACAGAATCCACAGAAGGAACCATAGAATCATAGAATCAGTCAGGGTGGGAAGGGACCATAAGGATCATCCAGTTCAACCCCTGCCATGGGCAGGGACACCTCACAGCAGCCTGGATTTGTGCTTGGGATTGCCCTGACCCAGCTGCAGGACCTTGCCCTTGGTCTTGTTGAACCTCATGAGGTTGTCAAGGGCTCACCTCTGCAGCCTGTCCAGGTGCCTCTGGATGGATCCCTTCCCTCCAGCCTGTCCAGGTCCCTCTGGATGGATCCCTTCCCTCCAGCCTGTCTGCTGCACCACACAGCTTGGTGTCATCAGCAAACTTGCTGAGGGTGCACTCAATGCCCCTGTCCATGGCACCAACAAAGATGTTGAACAAGCCTGGTGCCAGGACTGATCCCTGAGGGACTCTGCTTGTCCCTGGCCTCCACTGGGACATGGAGCCATTGACAGCCACTCTTTGGGTGCAGCCATCCAGTCAGTTCTGTTTCCATCTTGTGGTCCACCCATCAAACCCATGGGTGGCAAGAAAGTAGAAAGAAATTCTTGGCAGTAAGGGAGGGGAGACTCTGGAACAGGCTGCCCAGGGAGGCTGTGGATGTGCCCTCCCTGGAGGTGCTCAAGGCCCTGAGCAGCCTGGTCTGGTGGGAAGTGTCCCTGCCCATGGCAGGGGTGGGGATTGGAGCTGGATGGTCTTTGAGGTCCCTTTCCAACCCAACCCATTCTGTGAGTCTACAAATCACCACTTTTGAGAGCTTTTCAATCCCTCTCTCTCTCTCTGCAGCACACTTGGCTGACAACCAAAGAGAAGTCAACTGGTGCCCACAAACCAGCAGCAATAAATTCTGCTTTGGGGAAGGAAAAGATAAAAAAAAAAAAGGTAAAAAAAAGGTTTTTAGTACCCATTGAAAGCCTTCAGAGGTGATTTAATTCACAGGAAGTCACCAAAATTTGTTATTTAACACAGAAAGAGCCCTGCAGAAGGTTTCCCCCGCCCCTCCCACGCTCCAATTCCAACCCTTCTCAGATGACTATGGAAGTGATTTCGATGAGGCTGGACTCAGCCATCCTGGAGGTCTCTTCCAACCACAACAATTCTAATTTTGTTTAAATAGAAGCATTTTAACCTGCACCAGTGACCCCCAGGGTCAGGCAGCCTTTGTGCACAGGTTAGAGAAACTTCATGGAACCACAGAACTGGTTTGGATTGGAAGGGACCTCACAGACCACTCAGCTCCTAGCCCCTGCCATGGGCAGGGACACCTTCCCCCAGCCCAGCTTGCTCAAGGCCTCATCCAGACTGGTCCTGAACACCTCCAGGGAGGAGGCAGCCACAGCCTCCCTGGGCAGCCCCCTTGGTCTGGTTCCCCCTTGGGCTTCCTGCTCACCAAGCAGCTCTGTGCCTGCTGGGTGCTGCTGGCCCTGTCCCCACCAGGCAGGTGCAGAGCTTTAGGTTTGTTCTGATAAAAAGCTTCTGGCAAAGTGGCTTTAAAGCTGCAGGGGGTCCCCAGCTCTGCTCTCAGCTGTTCAGGTGCAGGGAGCAAAGGATCTGTGCCAGCAGGAGCTGCCCTCTGGTTCTGCAGAGTGCTCAGGGGGAGAAGTGGAATCCCAGAATGGGTTGGGTGGGAAGGGACCTCACAGAGCACCCAGCTCCAGCCCCTGCATGGGCAGGGACACCTCCCCCCAGCACAGCTTGCTCAGAGAGGTTGTTGATATCATCATCATCATCATCATCATGATCATCATCATCATCATCATCATCATCATCATCATCATTAATCAGAATTATATCAGGGATGAAGAACATTGCTGAAGTCAATCATTCCATAAAGGAATTCCCAAGATGAAACACAGAATGGTTTAGGGTTGGAAGGGACGTCCAAGACCACCCAGCTCCAAGCCCCTGCCATGAGCAGGGATACCTCTCACCACCCCAAGCTGCTCAGAGAGGTTGTTGGTATCATCATCATCATCATCATCACCACCACCATCATCATCATCATCATCATTATTCATAATTAATCATAATGATATCAGGGATGAAGAACATTGCTGAAGTCAATCATTCCCTAAAGGAGATCATTCCCAAGATGAAGCATGGAATGGTTTAGGCTTGGAAGGGACCTCCAAGACCACCAGCTCCAACCCCTGCCATGGGCAGGGACACCTCCCCCAGCCCAGCTTGCTCAGGGCCTCATCCAGACTGGTCCTGAACACCTCTAGGGAGGAGGCAGCCACAACCTGTTCCAGTGCCTTCCCACCCTCACTGTGAAGAATCTCCTCCTCTCTCCAGTCTTAATTTCCTTTCTCTCCCTCCCTGTGCCCACAACAAAGCTGTGCCTCTTCCTTCACCCAGCAGTAATTAACAGCTGATAACCTCCACACTCATTATGGTTTGGTTGGGGTTTTGTTTGTTTTTTTTTTTTGTTGTTGGTCGGTTGATTGTGTTTGGGTTGGTTGTTTCTGGTTGTTGTTTTTTTAACCCCCTTTTCCCAGCATGGACAAACCCTGCAGAGAGAAATGAGCTGAAACCACCCAGCACATATGTCAGGCAAACAAGCCAAGGGTTTGTCACTTGACAGATGGGTGAGGATCCAACCACCATCCATCTAGGGTGAAAGCTGGAGGCAATGCTGACTCAGGGGGGAGGTCTCTTGCAAGAAGGATGTGCAAAGTGGTCCCCTGAATGCTGGGAAAACTTAGGGGCAGCAGGGAATTATATTCCTGCAGGCTACTCACAGCCTTCACCTCTCCTCCCACAGCTGAAAAAAAGTTGGGATCATGAGCCAAATTTTGCTCTGGCTTTTGGAACTCAATAAAATTTCACACACACACACACAAAAAGGGAGGATTCCTTTTTTCTCTCCCCTCCTTCTCACCTTTTCTTTCTTTTTTTTTTTTTTCTAACCAGAGGAGTTAAACCCTTTTATTGACCTATTTATAGTGATTTTTTTTGTTTAGATCAAAAGGCTGCTGCTGAACAGGAGCAGCTCCTGGGAGCAAAGGTCCCTGAGCCTTGGCGTGGTTGCTTTGTGCCCAGGCACTCACATAATGACATAATCACATCTCCTCCATTCACATGGTTAATTTGCATACTTAGCTGGGGGAAATTGGAGCAGATTTAGCAAGCAAATCACCTGCAGCCCTCAGAAAGCTCTGGTTTGGGGGAGCTGAAGCATTGGAGCCTGCAGCCCACTGCTGGTGTTAGGCAGCTCCCTCTGTTCCACTCAGGTCATTGGAGTTTAGTTTTCCTGCTTTAAAGGATGTCATTGTTTAAACCCCACTCTCACTTGGACAGGTTGGAACAGATTTGACCCCTGGGGTCCCTCCCAAGCTAGCATTTTGGAGTTAAACATCCCTCTGTAAGAGGATCTAGGAAGCATGATCCCTGGAGGTGTTCAAGGCCAGGCTGGAGGTGGCTGTGAGCAACCTGCTCTGGTGTGAAGTGCTGGCACTGGATGAGCCTTGAGGTCCCTTCCAGCCCTGACAATTCCATGATTCCATGATTCCCTACCTCCTCCTTTAACTCCTCAAGCTACAGATGAGAACATTTCATCCTGGATGCCATCTGCATCCAAATCCCACCCCCTCTAGATAAACCCTCCATAGCTGATAACTCATCCTCAAGTGATTTCTGCCCCTCTGGGATCAATTCCTGGTTCTCACAAGGAGGTTGCTTCAAGGTTTGGGGCTTCTCCTGTTTTTTACCACACTGGTTTGAAATTCAGACCTCCTGGTTCTGAGATGTGCCAGAAACTGGGCAGCTGTTCTGAAGGGGGTTGGCAGAGTTCTGAGAGTGGTTGGCAGAGTTCTGAGAGGGGTTGGCACTGTTCTGAGAGGGGTTGGCAGTTTTCTGTCCTCCTCCTTATTTAATCTGCCACCCACTCCAATTTTTCAGTTAGTTCACAGATTGCAGCAGGCTGGAAAGGACCCTCAGAGGTCATCTTGTCCTACTCTGGATTGGAAGGGACCCTCAGAGGTCATCTTGTCCAAACCCCCCTTTCAGCAGGGAGACCCCCAACTGGAGCAGGCTGCTCAGAGCTTCTTACTGGCATAGGTTTCCCAGGGAGGTGGTGGAAGCCTCACCCCTGGAGGTGTTTCAGGCCAGGCTGAATATGGCTGTGAGCAATCTGCTCTGGTGTCCGTGGCAGGGGGGTTGGGACTGGATGCTCCTTGAGGTCCTTTCCAACCCTGGCAGTTCTGTGATTCCCTCTTCCATGAAGCCAAATAAATGAGGAGTCTGCTTCAGAAGTGGATCACACAAGAGCTCCCTGTGCCTGTCACTGGGATCTTAGGAAGTGTGGTGGAGCCTTTGAGCAGCAGCTTCAGCTTGTCATAGGAGCAGCCAACCCAGCAGGACCTCATCCCTTTCCCCTTTGCTTTTTTGTGGGGTATTTTGGGGCTTTTTTGTTATGAATATTCAGTCACAAACCTAATTCTGATGGCAACTGATTAAACCCAACTGCATCTTGGGAGGCAGCTCCCCCTCATTTATCTTTTCATCAGCACCACACAGACATCTGAAAGGCCTCTGCAAGTGCTGCACATCCTAAAGCTTAATCTGGAAAGCACTTGCATGAGAAAAAACTGTGGGCAAGAGAGGGTGGGTGAGGCTGTGACTGCTAATGACAGCATAATGAAGTGATCTCCAGCAGCAGCAGGGCTGGGTGAATGCAGCAAGGCTCTGAGAAGGAGGAGAGGCTGCCTGAGACCCCATGAGACAGGCAGCAATAAAACAGCAGGAGAAGGGGAAGGGGAAGGGGAAGGGGAAGGGGAAGGGGAAGGGGAAGGGGAAGGGGAAGGGGAAGGGAAAGGGAAGGGGAAGGGGAAGGGGAAGGGGAAGGGGAAGGGGAAGGAAAGGCAAAAGGGAAAGGGAAAGGGAAAGGAGAAGGGGAAAAGGGAAGGGAGAAAGGGAAAGGGGAAAGGGAAGGGGAAAGGGAAAGGGAAAGGGAAAAGGAAAGGGAAAGGGAAAGGGAAAGGGAAAGGGAAAGGGAAAGGGAAGGAGAAAGGGAAGGGGAAAGGGAAAGGGAAGGGGAAAGGGAAAGGGAAGGGGAAAGGGGAGGAGGAAAGGGGAAGGGGAGGAGGAAAGGGAAGGGGAAAGGGAAAGGGAAGGGGAAAGGGAAAGGAAAAGGGAAAGGCAAAAGGGAAAGGGAAAGGGAAAGGGAAAGGGAAAGGGAAAGGGAAAGGGAAAGGGAAAGGGAAAGGGAAAGGGAAAGGGAAAGGGAAAGGGGAAAGGGAAAGGGAAAGGGAAAGGGGAGGAGGAAAGGGGAAGGGAAGGAGGAAAGGAAAGGGGAAAGGGAAAGGGAAAGGGAAAGGGAAAGGGAAAGGGAAAGGGAAAGGGAAAGGGAAAGGGAAAGGGAAAGGGAAAGGGGAGGAGGAAAGGGGAAGGGGAGGAGGAAAGTGAAGGGGAAAGGGAAAGGGAAAGGGAAAGGGAAAGGGAAAGGGAAAGGGAAAGGGAAAGGGAAAGGGAAAGGGGAGGAGGAAAGGGGAAGGGGAGGAGGAAACGGAAAGGGAAAGGGAAAGGGAAAGGGAAAGGGAAAGGGAAAGGGAAAGGGAAAGGGAAAGGGAAAGGGAAGGGGAAAGGGGAGGAGGAAAGGGGAAGGGGAGGAGGAAAGGGAAGGGGAAAGGGAAAGGAAAAGGGAAAGGCAAAAGGGAAAGGGAAAGGGAAAGGGAAAGGGAAAGGGAAAGGGAAAGGGAAAGGGAAAGGGGAGGAGGAAAGGGGAAGGGAAGGAGGAAAGGAAAGGGGAAAGGGAAAGGGAAAGGGAAAGGGAAAGGGAAAGGGAAAGGGAAAGGGAAAGGGAAAGGGAAAGGGAAAGGGAAAGGGGAGGAGGAAAGGGGAAGGGGAGGAGGAAAGGGAAAGGGAAAGGGAAAGGGAAAGGGAAAGGGAAAGGGAAAGGGAAAGGGAAAGGGAAAGGGAAAGGGAAAGGGAAAGGGAAAGGAAAAGGGAAAGGGAAAGGGGAGGAGGAAAGGGGAAGGGGAGGAGGAAAGGGAAAGGGAAAGGGGAAGGGAAAGGGAAAGGGAAAGGGAAAGGGAAAGGGAAAGGGAAAGGGAAAGGGAAAGGGAAAGGGAAAGGGAAAGGGAAAGGGAAAGGGAAAGGGAAGGGGAAAGGGAAAGGGAAGGGGAAAGGGAAAGGGAAAGGGAAAGGGAAAGGGAAAGGGAAAGGGAAAGGGAAAGGGAAAGGGAAAGGGAAAGGGAAAGGGAAAGGGAAAGGGAAAGGGGAGGAGGAAAGGGAAAGGGAAAGGGAAAGGGAAAGGGAAAGGGAAAGGGAAAGGGAAAGGGAAAGGGAAAGGGAAAGGGAAAGGGAAAGGGAAAGGGAAAGGGAAAGGGAAAGGGGAGGAGGAAAGGGGAAGGGGAGGAGGAAAGGGAAAGGGAAAGGGAAAGGGAAAGGGAAAGGGAAAGGGAAAGGGAAAGGGAAAGGGAAAGGGAAAGGGAAAGGGAAAGGGAAAGGGAAGGGGAAAGGGAAAGGGAAGGGGAAAGGGAAAGGGAAAGGGAAAGGGAAAGGGAAAGGGAAAGGGAAAGGGAAAGGGAAAGGGAAAGGGAAAGGGGAGGAGGAAAGGGAAAGGGGAGGAGGAAATGGAAAGGGAAAGGGAAAGGGAAAGGGAAAGGGAAAGGGAAAGGGAAAGGGAAAGGGAAAGGGAAAGGGAAAGGAAAAGGAAAAGGAAAAGGAAAAGGAAAAGGAAAAGGAAAAGGAAAAGGAAAAGGAAAAGGAAAAGGGAAAGGGAAAGGGAAAGGAAAAGGAAAAGGAAAAGGAAAAGGAAAAGGAAAAGGAAAAGGAAAAGGAAAAGGAAAAGGAAAAGGGAAAGGGAAACAAAGCCTAAATGCAACACTCACCCTCTCGTCATCAGACAGCCTCTTGGTGATGTGAAGGGCACTCCTCCGAGACCGCCGGGGATGGCTCCTGTGCCTGAACAGGTAGTGGTTTTTGAGTGATCCAATCTGTAAGACAAGAGGGAACTCCTTCACCATCCAGAGGTTATTTCCCCCCTGCAAACCAGCAACCACAGCCTGAGACCCAGCTCCTTCTGCTTACATGGCACAGGAACAAGGGATTGAGCCCTGAGGTATTTTAGTATCAGCTCAAACATCTCCCTCCCCCTGGCAAGTGCTTGACACAGCCTCTGTGTGCTGCTAGGAGAAAGTGGTTTCATTTCAGGTGGAGAAGGAGCAGAGATTACTACTACAGCACTCAGTAGTTCTGGTAGTGACCAACATGGACACAGAGTCAAGAGAACCACAGAAATCTTTGGGTTGGAAAAGCCCTCTGAGATCATCCAGTCCAACCATCAACCCAACCCAACCCAACCATGGCCCCAAGTGCCACGGCCACAGGTCTCTTGGACCCACTTCAGGGATGGGGACTCCACCACCACCCTGTGCACCCTCTGTTCCAATCTTTGACCACTCATTTTGGTGGTCACACAACAATTTTATCTGCTTTTCCTTTGTGGTTTGGTTTTGTTTTCACCTAGAGAGGTGTAAAAATCTCTGTGTGGCTTGGCAAACCTCACTGCAGGGTTTAATCACAGAACTGCCAGGGTTGGAAGGGCCCTCAAGGCTCATCCAGTGCCAAACCCCTGCCATGGGCAGGGACACCTCACACTACAGCAGGTTGTTCACAGCCACCTCCAGCCTGGCTGCAAAAACCTCCTGGCATGAGGCTTCCACCACCTCCCTGGACAACCTCTGCCAGTCTCTCACCAGCCTCCTGGGCAAGAATTTCTTCCTCACTTCCAATCTCAATCTCCCCACTTCTACTTTTGCTCCATCCCCCTCAGTCCTATCCCTCCCTGACAGCCTCCAAAGTCCCTCCCCAGCTTTCCTGGAGCCCCCTTCAGATGCTAGAAGGCCACCAGAAGGTCTCCTGGGAGCCTTCTCCTCTCCAGCCTGTGCAACCCCAACTCTCTCAGGCTGTGTCCAAAGCAGAGCAGCTCCAGCCCTCTGCTCCTCCTCCTGGCCCTTGTGGTTTCTTTGCTGTGGCTTTGAATTGGTGCTTTACCAGCTGGTCACCCAGAGAGCTGGCTGCATCCCCAGCAGCTTTAAACACATTTCCCTTGCCTGAGGGAGGAGATGTTTGAAACTGGCAGGGGCAAATCCACTGACTCCCAAGGCAGAAAAGATCAAACCCCATGTCCCCACAGAGATGGGCACACAGCTAGGTCTGTGAGTCTGAAGAACATCACCATGCCCACGATGTGAGGCTGCCCAGCCTGGGCAGAGGGACATAAAGCGATTGGCACAGAGCCCCGAGCCCACCAGGGGAAGAGATAACTTCCCTGCCCCTGCCCCCTGGGCTGCAGACCAGGCGTGGGAGGGCAACAATGAAGGGTAGGGGGTCCCCAGCGCTGCCAGACGAGCTGCCGAGCATGGGACCCTCGTCTGGAGGTGGGACGCGGCCGCTCCCCCCGGGAGGAGGTTACTCATCCCTGACAACGCTGACGTCAGGGCATCCGAAAACGGCGCCGGGAGGGACTGCTGGAGGGCAGCCCCCGCTAGGACGATGGAGCCGCGGGATGGCAGCCGGCCAGGGCGGGGGTGGCAGGGGACAGAGACGCTGCTGGCTGCGTCGTATTCTGCCTGGTACCCTCAGGGACAGAGGGGATGCCTCAAGAACAGAGGGGATGCCTGCATGGTGCCCTCAGAAACAGAGGGGATGCCTGCATGGTACCCTCAGGGACAGAGGGGATGCCTGCATGGTGCCCACAGGGACAGAGGGGATGCCCGCATGGTACCCTCAGAAATAGGGGGAATGCCTGATGATGCCCTCAGGGACAGAAGGGGTGCCCGGTTCCTGCTGGGTCTCCTCGGGCAGAGCAGGATGCCCTGACCGGTCCTCTCACGGTGACCGACAGAGTCCTGCCCGACTCTGCCCAGTGCCCTCAGGTACCTTGCCTGGTCCCCTCAGAGGGAGCTGGGGAGTCTTGACCGGCTCTGCCTGGTCTCCGGAGGAAAGCTGATGTCCTCTGCCCGGTCTCCGTCTGGTCTCTTCGGGGAGAGCTCCACGTCTGCTCCATCTCCTCAGGGAAAGCTCAGTGCCCTGCCTGGGCCCGTGAGGGAAGAGCAAAGCCCCCTGCCCTGCCCTATCCGCTCCCCTCCGGCAGAACTGTCCCCGCCTGGGTCCCGCGGTCGCGGCGCTCTTCACCCGGTACGGAACCGGGGCTGGGGTGGGGGGCGAAAAGGAGCCCGAAACTCCCCAGAGCCCCCCAAGAGGCATCCGGACACAAGTTTCGGGGCAGGTCCGAGGGGAGGAAAGGGAAGGAGGGAAGGAAGGAGAGCGTAAGAGGAGCTGCCCCCTCGCCCGATCGTACCTGACCCACGAGGTCGTAGTCCAGCTCCTCCGCGATGGCTTTGGCGGCGTCGGGGCCCGCCGGGATCTCCGCCGCCCACTCGTTGAGGAACTGCCGCTCGGCTCCGCCGCCGGGGGCCAGGCACCAAGCGAGCAGCAGCATCATCGGCAGCAGAGCCAGGGCCGCGCACCGGCTGCCGTCCATGGCCGCGGGGCTCGGGGGAGCGGCGGCGGAGAAAGGTGGAGGGGATGCGAAGGGTCCGCCGCGTTGCTAGGCGAGCGGAGCGGAGCGGACGGGAAGCGGCGGCGGCGGCGGTCGGGAGCGGGTCCTTCTTTTCTGCCTGCCGGCGTGGCTCGGCTCGGCTCGGCTGGGGTTCCTTCTCTTCTGCCTGCCGGCGCGGCTCGGCTCGGCGCGTCTGCCCCGGGCTGCGCCCAGACCCTCCGGAGCCGGAATGGAAATGAGTGTTTACACGTCAAAACGACGACAGCCATCCTGACGTCAAGTGTACCTGGCCCCCGGGCCGGGGGGGGTGGGGGTGGGCGGTGGGTGGTAATTCCCCGGGGGGCGGGCACGGAAAGAACGGGAGGGGACGCGGAGGCGAAGAGTCGCCGAGTCCCGGTGGGACCTGGGAGCGGGGGAGATGGTCTCCGCTGTGCCAAGTATACCAAGTAGTATAATTCCACCCCCTGCTCCCCACGGGTAGCGGTGAGGGGTGGTCTCGGTGCCCGCGGGTAAGGGGGGGTGGGGGTTGGTTTTCTACCATCATTGGCCATAACTGGTAGGCTTTTCCCAAACCGAAGGTGAGGCATGAGCAGCGGGGACCTCACCCTTCCCTTGCAGCCTACCAGTGGCGGGTGGGCTTCCCACCTCCTTCTCCTCCTCCACCCCACCACCCCACGGTGTGTCTTTGAGGAGCATCTCTCAGCATCCTCCTCGGGCAAGGAGAGAGGTTTGTGATTTGTGTGGTTTCCTTCTTTTTCTTTCAGCTAATCTCCTTTACAGCCTAAATGACTCTGTGATCCCATGAATAACCCCGGGGCCCACCGCGGGGCAATGCTTGATCCCTTGCCGGCATCGCAGGGCACTCCTGCAACCCGTGGCACCGCTGCCCCCTTCCATTGTGTAACATCTTCAGCCCCAGCTACGATGTTTTAAACTCATTTCCAGTCCTCTCTTTAAGAGAGTTTCAATTTCTCTCCTTTTCATCACATCCAGAGGTCTGCACATGGCACTTTCTCACCCAGTATTGTAATTAAATACATATTGCCACGTTTTCACCTGGCATCTGCCTTTCCCTGTCTCCTCCTTGCCACATCTTTCATCTTGCATCTGCATTTCCCCATCTCCTCCGGCCTGATTTCCTACAACCATTTCCTTGCCTCAGAAAATGCCTCCAAAAAAAAAATTCCCTAATATTCGCTAAGTCCCTCTCTGCTGCTGCCTCTTGAAACTGAGCCTTCAGTTTATAGTTAACCAAATTGTTGGGGTTTTTTGGTTGATTTTTTTTTGTTGTTGGTTTGGGGGTTTTTTGTTTGGTTGGTTGTTTTTGATGTTTTGTTTGTTTGGGGTTTTTTGGTTTGAGTTTTTGTGAGTTGGTTGGTTGGTTGGTTTTGGTGGTGGCTTTTTGTTTGGGTTTTTTTTTTTGGTGGTTTGGTTGAGTTTTTTTGGTTGGTTGGTTGGTTGGTTTGGTTTGGTTTGGTTTTTGTTTTTTTTTTTTTTCCCAGTCTTCCAAGTTTTAAACTTGGGGATTTTGTTAAGTTGCTTTTAGGTTATCAAGAGCTGAGCTCCAGTGCTGCTTTCCTCCTCCTGTGTGTTCTAGAGTGGCAGATCTGCCTGCACACCTCTTCACAGGCTCCTAAAACAGGGAGATGATGGAAAACATAACTGCAAAACAGCAAGAAATGGGAAAATATTCCCAAAAAGCCAAGATTTCAGTGCCTGAAATCTCATCCCCAGTGATCATCAGGACAGGTGCAGCTCTGAGAGCCTCTTAAGGACCTGTGGGGTTCAGAGGGTTGTAACCATCACAGCTGAAGTGCTGGACAGGATGTGTACAGGAGCAGAAAGGAGCAGGGATCTGAATGGATCAAGGGAGGGAGGAAAGCATGAAAATAGGGCAAGGATAGCAGAAAACTCAATTAAATGTCAATAGATATCAATACAGAGCAGAATGTCACTACCACCACATTCCAGGAGTTGAAGAGTGGCATCAGTGAAAATGGAGACTCCATTTTTTAGGAGCCACATGGAAAAGACAAGAGGCAAGGGGTACAGCTTAGTCCTGGCGGGATTCCAATGGGACACAAGACAACACTTGTCCAACACAAGGACAATCAACCACTGGAATGATCTCCCCAGAGAAGTGGTGGAGTCCCCAGGGTTGGACTCTGTTAAGATTCATCTGGACTGGGTGCTGGGACAGCTTGTCCAGACTGGGCTTTGGCCAAGAAAGGTTGGAAAAGAGGATCACAGAATCCACCAGGTTGGAAGGAAACCTCCAGGGGCATCTTGTCCAACCCCCTCTGCACTCAGCAGGGACAGCTGCAGCCAGAGCAGGCTGCCCAGGGACTGCCCTTGAATGTCTGCAGGGATGGAGCCTCCTCCACCTCCCTGGGCAGCCTGTGCCAGTCTCTGCCCAGCCTCACTCTGCACAGCTGCCTCCTGCTGTCCAACCTAAGCCTGCCCTGCTCCACTTCCAAACCACTGCCCCTGGGCCTATCCCCACAGCCCCTTCTGAGCAGTCCCTCCCCAGCCTGCCTGCAGCTGCCCTGCACAGATTGCACTGCAGCTCTCAGCTCTGCCTGCAGCCTTCTCTTCTGCAGGCTGCACAGCCCCAACTCTGCCAGCCTGGCGCCACAGCACAGCTTCTGCAGCCCTCTGATCACCCCTGGGGACCTCCTCTGGACCCTCTGCATCAGCTCCATGTCCTGGAGATCCCTTCCAAGCTGCTATTCCATGGATGAAAATGATGCTTCAGCACCATCCTGGCACTGACCTCCCCCCTCACGTTCTGCAGTGTGGTGTAACCCCAGGGCAGGGTCTGTCAACATCAAGGCAGCCATGAGGAGAATTCTTTGCTGTTCATATTTAATTTATTGTGTTCCCTGAATGCCTTTCTCAGTGTTCACAGTCAAAAAAAAAAAAAAAAAAAGAGAAAAAGAGAAATAAAAAATTGTATTTTCTTCCCTTTCCTGGACTGATGCCTTGGAGATGTTTCTGTTCCATTTTTAGCCTTGGGTTTCTGAGGCTTTCTTCCAGCCTGGCTGTCTCCCCAGCCCACTGCTGGGTCACAGAGGATGTTTCCTGTGCCAGTTGCACCTCTGCTGTTCTGCTCAAAACACAAAGGGCTTTCTGCCTCTCAGTAGTCACCTCCCAGGCTGCAGCCTGTCTTGAATTCTCCATTTTACATGAAGGATCTCCATCCCTGGAGACATTCCAAACCCACCTGGGTGTGTTGCTGTGTGGCCTTCTTTAGGTGCCCTGCTGGAGCAGGGGGGTTGGACTGGATGGTCTCCAGAGGTCCCCTCCCAGCCCCTAATGTTCTGTAGTTCTGTGGCACAGGAGTTAACTCAGAGCCATGTGTGTGTACAGTGACAATTTAAATTCCCAAGCCTGAAGCAGCAGTTAGGACACAGAATCATACAATCATAGAATGGTCTGCATCAGAAGGGACCTCCAAAGCTCACCCAGTCCAACCCTCTGCACTCAGCCAACCAGATCAGGTTGCCCAGAGCCCTGTCCAGCCTCACCTGGAATATCTCCAGGGATGGAGCTTCCACCACCTCCCTGGGCAACCTGTCCCAGTCTTCCACCAGCCTTACAGTTCCTCACACCCAATCACCATCTGCTCTGCTCTAGTCTGAAGCCATTGTCCCTGCTCCTGTCCCTGCAGCCCTTTGGGAACAGTCTCTCTGCAGCCTTCCTGTAGCCCCCTTCAGGTCCTGGCAGGCTGCTCTGAGGTCTCCCTGGAGCCTTCTCCTCTCCATGCTGAACACCCCCAGCTCCCTCAGCCTGGTCCCCAGGCAGAGCTGCTCCAAGCCCCTGATCATTTTCCTGGCCCTCCTCAGGACCCTCTTCATCAGGTGCAGGTCCTTCCTGTGTTGAGGGCTGCAGAGCTGCTGACAGCACTCCAGGTGAGGTCTCAGCAGAGCCAAGTGGCAGAATCACCTCTCTGGCTGTACTGCCAACACTGCTTTGGATGCAGCCCAGGATGTGATTTGCCTTCTGGGCTGCAAGGTCACACTGCCTGCTCCTGGCCAGCTTCTCATCCACCATCATCCCCAAGTCCTTTTCCTCAGGGCTGCTTTGCATCCCCTCCTCCCCCAGCCTGCCCTCAGAGGGAGGATTGCTCCAGCCCAGGAGCTGAACCCTGCACTTGCTCTTGTTGAACCTCCTGAGCGTCCCCTGGGCACCACCTCTGCAGCCTGTCCAGATCCCTGGGGATGCCATCCTGTGCCTCTGGCACATCCACAGCACCACTCAGCTGGGTGCCATCTGCACACTGCTGCTGGTGCCTGGATGCTGCTGTGCAGAGCAGTGCTAAAAGCATTCAACAGCTCAGGTGCCAGGACAGAGCCCTGAGGGACAGCACTCCACTGTCACTGCTCTCCACCTGGACATCTACATCCCAAAGGCTGCTTTGAGAGCCTCAGTCCTTTTCTCTACATGATTCACTTCCCATGCCTGCCTTTGTTTTGGCTCTGTCTCCCAGAACATCGTCCTAGGCAAGCTCAGGAAGTGTGTCTGAGAGGTATGGATGGTGAGGTGGATGGAGACCTGGCTAAGCAACAGAGCTCAGGGGGTTGTCATCCACACTCTGCTGAGTCCAGCTGGAGACCTGCAGCTAGTGGCGGTCCCCAGGAGTCACTGCTGGGCCCTGCCTTATTCAACATCTTCATCAATGACCTGGATGAAGGAACAGTGTGGACCCCCCTCAGGTGCAGGGAGGCTGCTCTGAGGTCTCCCTGGAGCCTTCTCTTCTGCAGGCTGCACAGCCCCAACTCTCCCAGCCTGGTCCCACAGGGGAGGTTCTGCAGCCTCTGATCCCAGCATCAGAGCTCACAGCAGCATCCAGGCTGGAGCAGAGCCTCAGGATCCCCAAGCCCAAGCCCTGACTTTACTCTCCAAGGCTCACCCCTAAACCACAGCCCCAAGCACCACACCCAAACCACCTGCAAACATCTCCAGCCTTGGGGACTCTGCCACCTCCCTGGGCAGCACAGTCCAGGCCCTGACCACTCTTGCTGGCACAAAATCTTTCCTCCTGCCCACTCTGACCCTGCCCAGTGGCAGCCTGAGGCTGTTGCCTCTTCTTGTGTCCCTAATTCCCTGGGAGCAGAGCCCAGCAGCAGCCTCTGCACAACCTCCTTCCCCCTAGGGAGCTGCAGCCAGCCAGGAGCTCTGCCCTCAGCCTCCTCTCTTTCACACCAACCATCCCCAGCTCCTTCAGTCTCTCCTCAGCAGATTTCCTCCCCAGGCCCTTCCCAGCTTCCTTGCCCTGCTCTGCCCTGGCTCCAGCACCTCCACATCTCTCTTGTGCTGAGTGCCCAGCACTGGGCACAGCACTCCAGCTGTGGCCTCCCCAGAGTTGAGTGCCAGGGGACTCCTGCTGGGTCCTGCCTTATTCAGCATTAGGCTGATCATTAGGCTGTGCTACCACCCAGCACAACCTGGACAGGCTGGGGACCTGGGCAGAGGAGACCCTCATGAGGTTCGGCAAAACCAAGTGTAGAGTCCTGCATCTGGAGAGGAAGAATCTCCTGCAGCAGGACAGGGGAGGGGGCACCTGTTGGGAAGCAGCTCCGAGAAGGACCTGGGAGTGCTGGGGGGCAGTAAGTTATCCATAGGACAGCAAAGTGCCTGTGGGGCCAAAAAGACCAAGGGTCTCCTCCTCAAGCAAAGTGTGGCCAGCAGGGCAAGGGAGGTTCTCCTGCCCCTCTATTCTGCCTCTGCCCTGCTGAGACCACACCTGGAGCATTGTGCTAGGTGACCCTTCCTTGGCAGGGGACTTGGGCTGTGTGATCTGCAGAGGTCCCTTCCAGCCCCTCCCATTCTGTGATTTTTGGGGGTATCTTGCTGTGCAAGGCCTTCCCCTGTCTGAGCTGTGCAGAGAGTCCTGAGCTGTGCCACACCAGCTTGGTTCTGCCATCCACTGATGGCAGTGCTCTAGGCTTGGGAGGGACCTTTTAAAGGTCCATTAATGGAGGATGCTGTCCAACCCTCTGCCTTCCCATCTAATAATAGCTCAATAAAAAAAAAGAAAAAAGGGAACAGCTTGCTCAGCAGCATCAGGTGGAGAGGGAGATAATTGTTTCATGCTCCATAAACAGCTCAGGTTGGCTGTTTATGAGTGAGAGATTGCCTGTGCCCCTCCCCGGTGCAGCCAGTGGCACCTGGCCCCCGGGGGTGCAATCAGAGGCACGCAGAAAGAGCAATTGGAAAAACATTATTGCAGGTCTGTAACTTCAGCCCAGCCCTTGGAGCCTCAGCTTCCAGGGGCTCTGCCTTCAAATAAGGACCTCTCAGCATCTGCTGGAGAATGCTGAAGGCAGCAGATCCTGAGGGGTTGGGTGGGTTTTGGGGGGTTTTGTCTTTTTGTTTTGTTTTGTTTTGTTTTGTTTTGTTTTGGTTTGGTTTGGTTTTTGTTTTTTTTTTTTTTTTGTTCAGCATTTGGTGGTGGCTGAGTGAGGATCATTAAGTTTCCCAAGCTGAAGTGTCTGCTTGTAGAGCAAGGGCAAAATGTCTCTTTGCACCTAGGTGAGATGTTCAGAGAACCACAGAATCCCTCAGGTTGGAAAGGGACCCTCAGAGAGTGTCTTGTCCATCCCCCCTCCCCCTGCTTTCAGCAGGGACATCTCCAGCCAGAGCAGGTTGCTCAGGGCCCCATGAAGTTTGGCCATGAATGTCCCCAGGGATGGAGCATCCACCTGGGGCTGCTCTTCTCCAGGCTCAACAGCACCAGGGCTTTTGCCCCTCACAGAGGTCTAAACCCAGAGATTCTCATTCCAGGATCAAGTCCCTTCCTTCACCTTCCTGCATCTGGCAGAAGAGCAGCAATTGTCTTCCTTGCTGAGGCGAAGAAAGAAAGAGCAGAGCTGAACAGGAGCAGAGTGCAAGGACACCAACAGCAGGCAGCAGGATTAAGTTTGCCTGCAGAAAGAAAACAACAAAAGGTTTCAGGGTCATGCCAGCAGCTGCCAGGCAGAAGCTGGAGAACAAATTAATCTTTGGTCTTACTTCATGAGATCATGGAATCACAGAATGGGTTGAGCTGGAAGGGACCTTCAAGACCATCCAGTTCCAACCCCCTGCCCATGGGCAGGGACATCTCCCTCCAGCCCAGGTTGCTCATCCAGCCTGGCCTTTAACACTGCCAGGCTTGGAGCCTCCACAACCTCCCTGGGCAACCTGTGCCAGTCTCTCGCCACCCTCCTGGGGAAGAATTTCCTCCTCATGCCTCCTCTCCTCCCAGCTTCTTCCAGTTTGGAGCCATCACCTCTTGTCCTCTCACCCCAAGCCTTTGTCCAAAGCCCCTCCCCAGCTCTCCTGCAGCCCCCTTCAAATCCTGCAAGGCTCCTTGGAGCCTTCTCCTCTCCAGGCTGCACAGCCCCAACCCTGCCAGCCTGGCCTCCCAGCAGAGGGCTTCCAGCCCTGCCAGCATTGCTGTGGCCTCCTCTGGCCCTGCTCCAGCAGCTCCCTGTCTGTGCTGAGCACTCCAGAGCTGCCCCAGCACTGCAGGGGAGGTCTGAGCAGAGCACAGCAGAGGGGCAGAATCCCCTCCCTGCCCCTGCTGCCCACACTGCTGAGGATCAGCCCAGGGCAGGGCTGGCTCTGGGCTGGCAGTGTTTGGTGCTGGCTCTTCTCCAGCTCTGCACCTCCAGCACCCCCAAGGTCTTCTCCTCAGCTCTTCTCTCCATCCCTTCTCCACCCATCATGGGTCTGTGCTTGGACACACAGGGGATGGACTCCCAGCTCTGCCTTTTGCTAGCAGCACTCTTCACTGATTGCACTGAGCTGGAAGGGACCCTCAAAGCTCAGCTTCTCCAAAAGTGTCCAACATGCTTCATGGGGGACTCTGCCTTTTCCATTATTCATAGATATGTTGAATGGTTTAGGGTTGGAAGGGACCTTCAGGACCATCCAGTTCCAACCCCCCTGCCATGGGCAGGGACAAGTTGCTCCAGGCCTGATCCAGCCTGGCTTTGAACACCTCCAGGGAACCACAACCTCCCTGGGCAACCTGTGCCAGTGTCTCCCCACCTCCACTGGAAAGGATTTTTTCCTCCTCTCCACTCTCCATCTCCCTTCTCCTTGCTGTCCTGCTGGCCTTTTAGGTGTCTCCACCAGCCCTGTCCCATGCATTTTCCAGGCTGCTCTTGCTTGAGTTCTTCGGAGCCGCAGAGCAAACAGAGTCATCAGGGTCACTACAAATGGATGATCATCGTTGGCCCAACTGCTTCCTGCTCACCCAGGAGTGCTGCCTGCTGTCACCAGGGCCCTATCTGAGCACAGGTGGGGCCAGCAGGGGATGTTTGTGTTTCGTTTTATGGAGCTCTGATTAAGCTGCTCCCTCCGCCAGCCTCCGCCATCATGCCCGGCTCATGCCCTATTACCCAGGCTCAGCCCAGTGCCCCCAGAACAAACACCCCCCCACTGCCTGGCAGGGTGTAATTGAGAGGGAAACAGGTGTTTGCCATGCTCTCTGTAATTTCCTACACATAGAGCCTCATTTAGAGTCACCCTTCAGTGGCTCTGTGGCGTTGGCTGCGGCAGGGAAGGGAAACGCAGCGAAAGAAGGAGAGGCTGAGAGCCCTGGGGATGGTTAGTCTGGAGAGGAGAAGGCTGAGAGGGATCTGCTCAATGTCTGCCAAGAGCTGAGGGCTGGGGGGCAGGAGGGAGGGAACAGGCTCTGCTCAGCTGCAGCCTGCCATAGGCCAAGGGGCAAGGGATGGAAAGTGCAGCACAGGAGGTTGCAGCTCAACGTGAGCTGGAGAACCTCTGCTCTGGAGACAGCCTGAGAGAGTTGGGGTTGTGCAGGCTGGAGAGGAGAAGGCCCCAAAGAGACCTTATGGTGGTCTTCCAGTATCTGAAGGGGGCTCGAGGAAAGCTGGGGAGGGACTTTGGAGGGTGCCAGGGAGGGATAGGACTGAGGGGGATGGAGCAAAAGTAGAAGTGGGGAGATTGAGATTGGAAGTGAGGAAGAAATTCTTGCCCAGGAGGCTGGTGAGAGACTGGCAGAGGTTGTCCAGGGAGGTGGTGGAAGCCTCATGCCAGGAGGTTTTTGCAGCCAGGCTGGATGTGGCTGTGAGCAACCTGCTGTGGTGTGAGGTGTCCCTGCCCATGGCAGGGGTTGGCACTGGGTGAGCCTTGAGGTCCCTTCCAGCCTTGACAATTCTATGATTCTACGAGGAGGAGCTTCTGCACTGGGAGGCTGCCAGAGCTCTGGAGCAGGCTGCCCAGAGAGATTGTGGCATTTCCTTCTCTGGAGCATTTCCAGCCCCACCTGGATGAGTTCCTGGGTGATCTGTGCTCAATTCTATTGTCCTGCTCTGGCAGAGGGTTGGACTTGATGATCTCCAGAGGTGTTTGAGTCCCCATCCCTGGAGGTGTTTCCCAGAGGCAGAGCTGTGGTGCTGAGTGCCTTGGTTTAGCCCCAGCCTTGGGTAGAGTTAGAGAATGGTTGAGCTGTAGGAGCCTAAAGATCATTTCCAGACAAAACAATTCTGTGATCCTCTGATTCCACATAGATATAACCTCCCTAAAAAAAAACATCCTTAAATCCTACATCTTTGGGTTGTTATCTGTTTGCCTCACAGCAAAGACCTGAGCTGCCCTCACTCCAGTGAACCCCTCCTGGAGGACCAATAAATTCAACAGCTGCTGACATATTTCACTGAGAGCATGGCTTAAAAAAAAAAAAAAACAAAACCAAAACCCACTGCTGAGAGTTCAAAATAGTTATTTTTATTTGTTGCTTTTCTTTTTCCCCTCTATATTTAATTTCAAGAGTGTGGATTCTGTGGAAGTCTCTTTAGGAGGAACGAGGTACATTGATTAATGGTTTGCAAATAGCTTTCCTCCTCTTTCCTCTCTGTGTTCCATCTCAAGTGGGATGAGAAAGCAAAAAGACAGGAAGGAACTGAGAGAGCACAAACAGATGAGAGGAGAGCAAAAAAAAAAAAATATATATACATACATATAGGGAGAAGCAGCAGGGTTGGAGGAAAAGTTACATAAAAAAGTCATCAAAGTATCAGAGGATGTCAGGGGTTGGAAGGAGCTCTGGAGATCATCCAGTCCAAGCCCCCGCCAGAGCAGGAGCACAGAACCCAGCACAGCTCCCACAGGAACTCATCCAGATGGGGCGGGAAAGGCTCCAGAGAAGGAGACTCCACAACCTCTCTGGCCAGCCTGCTCCAGGGCTCTGGCAGCCTCCCAGTGCAGAAGTTCCTCCTCCTGGTGAGCTGCAACCTCCTGTGCTGCACTTGCCATCCCTTGCCCCTTGGCCTATGGCAGGCTGCAGCTGAGCAGAGCCTGTCCCCTCCCTCCTGCCCCCCAGCCCTCAGCTCTTGACAGACATTGAGCAGATGCCTCTCAGCCTTCTCCTCTGCACACTGCACAGCCCCAGGGCTCTCAGCCTCTCCTCTCCAGGCAGGGCTCCAGGCCCTTCAGCATCCTTGGAGCCCTCCATTGGCCTCTCTGCAGCAGATCCCTGTCCCTCCTGAGCTGGGGATGGAGCCCAGAGCTGGATGCAATCTTCCAGGGGAGGTCTCAGCAGGCAGAGCAGAGGGGCAGGAGAACCTCTATGGTCATGGAACCACAGAATTACTGTGGTTAGAAAACACCTTTGGGATCATCAAGTCCAACCTTCAACCTGATGCCCACCATGGCTGTGGTTTGTTCCTTCTCTTTTTCTCGGGGTATTTTGGGTGTTTTGTTTTGGAATTTAGGAGTAAGTAACAAAAAGAAAACAAAAAAAGTGGTGATAATCAGTGATTTTAAGGTTAAAACTTCAGGAAAGGGCAATCTCAGTGAAGAGAACTGTGAGAAAATAAATGCCAAATGTGTCCTGCCAAGGCCAGCCCTGGCACACAGCAGTGACAGAACAGAATAGAATTATAAAATCTTAGTATCACAGAATGCTGAGGGTCAGAAGAGATCCCTGGAGCTCCCCCAGCCCAAGCCCTGCTCCAGCAGGGCACCCACAGCAGCTTGCCCAGCAGCACACTGCCCAGGGGGGGTTGGAAGCTCTCCACACCAGGACACTCTACAACCTCTCTGGCCAGCCTGCTCCAGCCCTCCAGCACCCTCACCCCAAACAACTTTCTCCTCCTGCTCAGCTCCAACCTCCTGGGCTCCACTTTGTGCCCCTTGGCCCTTCTGCTGGCCCTGGGCACCACTCAGCAGGGCCTGGCCCCAGCCTCTTGCCCCCTCCCCACAGCTCCTTTAGCTCTTGCTGAGCATTGCTCAGCTGCCCTCTGGGGCTGCTCTTCTGCAGGCTCCCAGCCCCAGGCCTCTCAGCCTTTGCTCCTCACACAGCTGCCGCAGGACCCTCAGCATCCCTCTTGGCTTTACTGGTGTGTCAGCCATACCTCCCAGTTTGGGAACACCACCAAACTGGTAGCAAACTTGCATGATCCTTCCCAGGCAGGAGCAACGCATTGTGAGCTCTTCTGGCCTCTTGGTTGTCCACCAAATCCTTCCTACTAAACAAAATGAAATTAAATAACATTAAAAGGTGATTTTTATAACTTATATCTTTTTTTCCATTACATGGACAGCTAAACCTTTAAGTGCTCCTTGCAAGAGGGAGCAAACCCATCAGCTGCTGTGATTTGGCTGGAGGAAATAGTGCCATACAAATCCAGCTGGCTGCCAGGCACCAGTGGTGGTCCTCAGGGCTCGGTGTTGGGACCACTTCTGTTTCACATCTTTATTGATGACCTTGATGAAGGCACAGAGCTGTGTCAGCAGCCGGTTTGCAGATGGCACCAATTAGGTGGAGATTTGATCTGCACCAGGTTGGGGAGGCTCTACAGAGGGACTTGGATAGATTGGATCCATGGCCAAGATTACCAGGAAGAGCCTCAGCAAGGCCAAGTGCCAGGTCCTGCCCTTGGGGTACAATGACCCCAAGCAGTGCTGCAGGCGTGGGGCAGTGTGGCTGGAAAGCTGCTGGCAGAAAGGGCCCTGGGGGTGCTGAGGGCCAAGCAGCTGAAGAGCAGCCAGCAGTGCCCAGTGGCACAGAGAGCCAAAGGCCTCCTGGCTGGGCTCAGCAATGCTGTGTCCAGCAGCAGCAGAGAGGGGACTGTCCCCTGGCACTCAGCTCTGGGGAGGCCACAGCTGGAGTGCTGTGCCCAGTGCTGGGCACTCAGCACAAGAGAGATGTGGAGGTGCTGGAGCCAGGGCAGAGCAGGGCAAGGAAGCTGGAAAGGGCCTGGGGAGGAAATCTGCTGAGGAGAGACTGAAGGAGCTGGGGATGGTTGGTGTGAAAGAGAGGAGGCTGAGGGCAGAGCTCCTGGCTGGCTGCAGCTCCCTAGGGGGAAGGAGGTTGTGCAGAGGCTGCTGCTGGGCTCTGCTCCCAGGGAATTAGGGACACAAGAAGAGGCAACAGCCTCAGGCTGCCACTGGGCAGGGTCAGAGTGGGCAGGAGGAAAGATTTTGTGCCAGCAAGAGTGGTCAGGGCCTGGACTGTGCTGCCCAGGGAGGTGGTGGAGTGGCCAAGGCTGGAGGTGTTTGTAGGTGGTTTGGATGTGGTGCTTGGGGCTGTGGTTTAGGGATGAGCCTTGGAGAGTAAGGTCAGGGCTTGGGCTTGGGGATCCTGAGGCTCTGCTCCAGCCTGGATGCTGCTGTGAGTCTGTGATTCAATATTGACATTTCAAGTGGCAGGAGCCTCTGCTTCAAACCCATTCCCTTTGTTCAGATCAGAGGTGGACATTTCATCCTGGAGGCTCTCTTAGCCTTTTCATCACCACAGTACTTTTGTTTTTTTCAGTCAAGCATCACAACCTTTTTGTGTGATAGATGCCAGGATACAGTGAAATAAAACACAGCACTCAGCAAGGATATTTTTTTTCTTGTTTTTTTTTCCTTTTTTTTTTTCTGTGTGTAAGAAAATAGTTTAAAGGAAAAAAATAGAACTGAAGAGGTTGCAAGGAACGGCAATGCCTACAGCACTGCAAGGATGAGCTGCTGTGTCTTGCTCTTGTATTGATTTTGCTGTCTGCTTAGCAACAGGATTTCCAGCTGGTCATACATAAAACCCCAGAGAAAGCTGCAAATATTCTCTTTTCTGCTGGAAAGAAAAAAAAAAAAACCTACAAAAAAAGCCAAAAAAGCCCCCAAAAATACACAAACAAATAAACAAAAAATTACTCAACAAAATTATTTTAGGATTACCTGACGTAGAAATGCTGCTGGCATTGATCCTAGATGGATTGTTATTAGCAGGGAGGGGTTAGGCTTAATAAAGCAGAAAGGTAAAGCGTTTTATCTGAGAGGGAGCTAAGTGGAAGCAGTTGTTTGCATCTGGGAAAAAAAAAAGGGAAAAAAATAGGCTTTGTCTTAATTTGATTTAATGAATCTTTCCATGGAGTCCCTGCTGAAGCATATCACAGGCAGCAGAAGAGGGAAGACAAAAGGGGTGGGTGGGTGGGTGGAAAGCAGCCTGAAGCAGTGGACTGCCTGTCCTGGCACAGTTCAGAGGAGAGGGTTCATTAAAACCTGATCCAAAGCTTCAAGATAGAGCAAGAATTTCAGTTTAAGTAGTTCCACAGGCAGTGATTCCCCTAGCAATGACCTCCTGGTTGGTGCCCACTGGCAGTTCTGCACCAGAGAAGCTGCTGACGAGCAGGGGGGGCTGCACCAGGTGACCTTTGCAGGTCCCTTCCAGCCCACCCCAACCATTCCATGACTCTGTGAGCATGCAGTAAATAAATCTGCCTGAGGACCATGCCCTGAGCTGAACCCAACCTCTCCTTCTCCTTACCTGGCAGGGGAGTACCAGGCCTGGGCTGACTGAGAACACAAACAGGACTTGGGGTCAAAAAGGCAAAGAAGGACTTCAGATAGACACCAAGGAGTCAGAACATCTGCTGCACACATGAATACCCTGAAATGATTCACTCACTTTGGACTGCCACAGAAACTTCCTAAGTGCCCTGACACAGAGAACAGAAAAGCTGCAGGGAGAGGATTCTGCCCTCTGCTCTGCTCTGCTGAGAGCCCACCTGCAGCACTGCCTCCAGCTCTGGTGCCCCCAGCACAGGAAGGACCTGGAACTGCTGGAGAGGCTCCAGAGGAGGCCACCAAGACGAGCAGAGGCTGCAGAACCTCCCCTGTGGGACAGGCTGGGAGAGTTGGGGCTGTGCAGCCTGCAGAAGAGAAGGCTCCAGGAAGACCTCAGAGCAGCCTCCCAGCACCTGAAGGGCTGCAGGAAAGCTGGGGGGGACTTGGGACAAGGGCTGGGAGTGCCAGGAAGAGGGAGAATGGCTTTGAGCTGGGAGAGGGCAGAGTGAGAGTGGAGAGGAGGAAGAAATTGTTGGTAGTGAGGCTGGGCAGAGACTGGCACAGGTTGCCCAGGGAGGCTGTGGCTGCCTCCTGCCTGGAGGTGTTCAGGACCAGTCTGGATGAGGCCTGGAGCAAGCTGTGCTGGGGGGAGGTGTCCCTGCCCATGGCAGGGGGGTTGGACAAGGTCACTTTTGAGGGTGCCTTTCAAACCAATGCAATCTGTGCATCTTTAAGGTCCCTTTCCAACCCAAACCACACTGTGATACCATGGTGGCAGCAGACACCTTGGCCTGGGTTCTTCTGACCAGAATTACCCTAATCACAGGCTCAGAGGATGTCAGGGGTTGGAAGGGACCTCTGCAGATCTTCCAGTCCAAGTTCCCTGCCAGAGCAGGACCATAGAATCCAGCACAGCTCCCACAGGAACACATCCAGATGGGGCTGGAAAGGCTCCAGAGAAGGAGACTCCACAACCTCTCTGGCCAGCCTGCTCCAGGGCTCTGGCAGCCTCCCAGTGCAGAAGTTCCTCCTCCTGGTGAGCTGCAACCTCCTGAGCTGCACTTGCCATCCCTTGCCCCTTGGCCTATGGCAGGCTGCAGCTGAGCAGAGCCTGTCCCCTCCCTCCTGCCCCCCAGCCCTCAGCTCTTGACAGACATTGAGCAGATCCCTCTCAGCCTTCTCCTCTGCACACTGCACAGCCCCAGGGCTCTCAGCCTCTCCTCCCCAGGCAGGGCTCCAGGCCCTTCATCATCCTTGGAGACCCTCCCTTGGCCTCTCTGCAGCAGAACCCTGTCCCTCCTGAGCTGGGGATGGAGCCCAGAGCTGGATGCAATCTTCCAGGGGAGGTCTCAGCAGGGCAGAGCAGAGGGGCAGGAGAAGCTCCCTGGCTCTGCTGGACACAATCCTAATCCATGACCCCTGGATGTGGAGTCTCCTGGTGTGCAGAGCTTCCAACACCCCTTGGGCATTGTGCCCCTGGGTAAGATGCTGTGGGTACCCTGCTGGAGCAGGAGGGTTGGACTGGGTGAGCTCCAGAGGTCCCTTCTCACCACAGCACCGTGTTGGGATTCTGGGATACCCTCTCCTTAGGACAACAACACTGCTAAGTCTTCTCCGCTCTGTTGACTGCCAATCTGGGCAAAAAGCCTCTGCTCTCCTTCTCCAGGCTGGAAATTCCTCATGGCACTTGTGGGGACATGAAAGAAACACTAAAATAGTTCCACCCTGAGTGATAAACAGGACAGAAATAAACATCTCCTGATAGAGCAGATATAATCAGCACAGCTTCTGCTGGATCAAAGAGGGCTGATTAATTCAGACACTTTTGTACACTTCTGCAGAAAGTTATTTTGGAAGGAGTGTGAGCAATGGATGCCTGGAAATTCCCAATTAGATTCAAGAGGCTGCTGCAGTGAGAAATCTTCACACCCCCTGGAGCAGATGTGTGTTTGCAGCTGTCTGTGGTGCCTCTGTCACCTACCCAACCAGCTCCAGAGACAAGAGGGGGTGGTGAGGTGGTGCTGCTGAATCCACTGTCACCCTAAGAATCACTTCACAGGATGTACTCCTCAGAATCAGCCATTCCTGGGGGTAGTGGTGGGGTGGAAGATTTCAAAACAAAGAGGAAGAAGGGAGAGAGGGAAAAGGATGACAGAGTAACAGAGCGACAGAGTGAGAGTCACAGAGTCACAAATTCACAGTCACAGTCACACAGAGTCACACAGTCACAAAGTCACAGAATCACAGTCAGAAAGTCACAGAATCAGAGTCACAAAGTCACAGAGTCAGAGTCACAAAGTCACAGAGTCACAAAGTGACACAGTCAAAAAGTCACAGAGTCACAGAGTCACAGATTCACAGAGTCACAAATTCACAGAGTCACAAAGTCACAGAGTCACAGAGTCACAAAGTCACAGTCACAGTCACAAAGTCCCAGAGTCACAGTCACAAAGTCCCAGAGTCACAGTCACAAAGTCACAGAGTCACAGTCACAGAGTCACAGAGTCACAGAGTCACAAAGTCACAGTCACAAAGTCAGAGTCACAGAATCACAGAGTCACAGTCACAAAGTCACAGAGTCACAGAGTCACAGATTCACAGAGTCACAGAGTCACAGAGTCACAAAGTGACAGAGTTACAGAGTCACAGAGTCACAGTCACAGAGTCATAGAGTCACAGACTCACAGAGTCACAGGGGCAGAGAGTCACAGAGTCACAAAGTCACAGAGTCACAGTCACAAAGTCACAGAGTCACAAAGTCACAGTCACAGAGTCACAAGGTCACAGAGTGACAGAGTGACAGAGTTACAGAGTCAAAGAGTCACAGAGTCACAGAGTCAGAGTCACAAAGTCACAGAGTCACAGAGTCACAAAGTGACAGAGTCACAGAGTCACAGAGTCACAAAGTCGCAGTCACAAAGTCACAGAGTCACAGTCAGAGTCACAGTCACAGAGTCATAGAGTCACAGACTCACAGAGTCACAGGGGCAGAGAGTCACAGAGTCACAGAGTCACAAAGTCACCGAGTCACAGAGTCACACAGTCAGAGTCACAAAGTCACAGAATCACAGTCACAAAGTCACAGAGTCACAGTCACAAAGTCACAGAGTCACAGAGTCACAAAGTCAGAGTCACAGGGTCACAGAGTCACAAAGTCACAGAGTCACAGAGTCACAGAGTCACAAAGTCACAGTCACAGAGTCACAGTCACAAAGTCACAGAGTCACAGAGTCACAGAATCACAGAGTCACAGAATCACAGAGTCACAGTCTCAAAGTCACAGAGTCACAAAGTCACAGAGTCACAGAGTCAGAGTCACAGGGTCACAGAGTCATAAAGTCACGGTCACAGAGTCACAAAGTCACAGTCACAGAGTCACAAGGTCACAGAGTCACAGAGTGACAGAGTGACAGAGGTACAGAGTCAAAGAGTCACAGAGTCATAGGATCACAGAGTCAGAGTCACAAAGTCACAGAGTCACAAAGTCACAGTCACAGAGTCACAGAGTCACCGTCACAGAGTGACAGAGTTAAAGAGTCACAGAGTCACAGAGTCACAGAGTCACAAAATCAGAGTCAGAGTCACAGAGTCACAAAGTCGCAGTCACAGTCACAGAGTCACAGTGTCACAGAATCAGTCATGTTGGTAAAGACCACTACCATCACCCAATCCATCTTCTCACCCAACCGTAACTAACCAACCATCGAACCACAGAACTGCCAGGGTTGGAGGGGACCTCAAGGCTCACCCAGTGCAACCCCTGCCATGGGCAGGGACACCTCACACCACAGCAGGTTGCTCACAGCCACCTCCAGCCTGGCTGCAAACACCTCCCGGCATGAGGCTTCCACCACCTCCCTGGGCAAATTCTGCCAGCCTCTCACCACCCTCATGGGCAAGAATTTCTTCCTCACATCCAATCTCAATCTCCCCACTTCTCCTTTTGCTCCATTTTTCCCAGTCCCATCATTACCAGACCATGGCACTGAGTGCCTCATGCAGGCTGCTCCTCAACACCTCCAGGGATGGGCACTCCACCCCCTCCCTGGGCAGCCCATCCCCAGGGCAATCTCTCTGTCTGGGAGGCTTCTTGCTGAGACCAAGCCTCAGCTTCCCCCTGCACAGCTCGAGGCTGTGTCCTCCTCTTCTGCTGCTGGGTGCCAGGGAGAAGAGCCCAAACCCCCCTGGCTGCAGCCTCCCTTCAGGGGAGCAGCAATGAGGTCTGCCCTGACCCTCCTCTGCTCCACACTGAACACCCCCAGCTCCATCAGCTGCTCCTCATAGGGCTGTGGCCCAGACCCCTCCTCAGCCTTGTGCCCAGACCCCTCTCCAGCCTTGTGCTCCAGCCCCCTCCCCAGCCTTGTGCCCCAGACCCCTCCCCAGCCTTGTGCTCTAGCCCACTCCCCAGCCTTGTGCCCCAGACCCCTCCCCAGCCTTGTGCCCAGCCCCCTCCCCAGCCCCTGTACTTTCTCCATCACTTCCCTGTCTCCTTGAACTGAGGAGCCCAGAGCTAGACACAGTCCTCCAGATTTGCCCTCCTCAGGGCAGGGCAGAGGGGTAGCACAACCTTCCCTTTTACCTCAGTCTGTCAGAGCAAGGGGGACCAAGCACCTACAAACCAAAGCTGCCACACAGGAGCCTAACCCTGGTGTGCAACTTGACAGGAAAACCCCAAAAGCCCCATATTTAGCCATTTCTGAGCTTCCACTCCATTCCCAACAGCAGTTTGTCAGCTGCTGGTTTGGAAAGGAAACCTAAACTCAGAGATCTGTCTCAGCTGGAGGAAACAAGGGAATGTATTGTGAGCTTGCAGGACCAAATAAAATCCTGGGGAGACGTCCTCATGGTTTTTTGTTGTTTTTCTTTTTGGGGAGGGGTGGTTTGGTTTGGGTTTGCTTTTTTGGTTTTGGGTTTTTTTTTTTTTTTTTTTTTTTTTGGATGCCTACTGAGATGCTCTCAGTTGATTTCCCTTGGGACAACCAGAAGTGAACAGATCCAGCAGGGACACAGCAGTGATTCATCAGCTCAGGCTGTGCCCTGAGGAGCAGGATTCTTATTCCTGCTTCTTTTAATGCAGAGGGAAAGTGGGGGGAGAGGAGGTGCAGTGGTTTCCACCAGGGACCATGCAGCAAGGCTGAGAGGAGTCCAGGCATGGATCAGTGTGGGCTGGAGGCTGATCTCTTGGACATCAGGTCTGCGGAAAAGGACCTGGGAGTGCTGGGGGACAACAGGATGCCCATGAGTCAGCAATGTGCCCTGGTGGCCAAGAAGGCCAAAGGCATCCTGGGGTGCATCAAGAGGATTGTGGCCAGCAGGGCAAGGGAGGTTCTCCTGCCCCTCTACTCTGCTCTGTACTGGTGAGGCCACGTCTGGAGTCCCGGGGCCCCTTCCAAATCCTCCCATTCTGTCACTCCACCTTCCCTTGGCAGCCTCTGCCTGCAGTATTTTGTTTGCATGAGCTTGGACCTGAAGCTCAGCCCTGGGGTGTTTGGGTGTCATCCAATCTACCCAGTCCAGCTGTGCCAGGTATTCCCACATTCAGACCTCTGCCAGGTTCAGGTCAATCATCTGAAGCCTATCTGAGCAGGGAGACCTTGGAGCAGCCTCCCAGGACCTGTAGGGGCTCTAGGAGAGATGGGAAAGGACTTTGGAGAAGGGCTGGGAGTGCCAGGGTGAGGGAGAATGGCTTTGAGATGGGAGAGGGGAGATTGATTCACAGAGACACAGAATGGGTTGGGCTGGAAGGGACCTCCAAGACCACCCAGCTCTAACCCCTGCCATGGGCAGGGACACCTCCCCCCCAACACAGCTTGCTCAAAGCCTCATCCAGACTGGTCCTGAACACCTCCAGGGAAGTAGGGGTTGGATATGAGGATTCATTTGCCAAGCACAGAGTGATCAATCATGAAGATTCTTTATTTATCAATAATAGAGGTTATTGTTTGAGTGCAGCTGCACCCCTAATTTATACAACTCCTTAAAAAATGTTTTAGTTAGCGTTACTGAAGGCTGGAGAAAAAAAGTGTGGTCAATGCATCAAGTCTCATCCCTGCCTGTCATCACCTCAGCAGCACTGGGGGGAAGATCTGGCTCTGGATTTTATTTACCCTTAAAGAAGTCTCCTAAAGAAAGTGGAGCAGGCTCCTAAAACCAGGGAGGTTCTTGACTGTGACACTTGGACATCAGTTCTCCCTATGTGTCTGCTGGGTGGCCCCACATGGGTGGGTTTGCACCCCAAGGAAAGGACAGAATCATAGAATCATTAAGGTTGGGAATACCTCTGATCTCCCCCAGTCCAGCACCATCCCAGCCCCACCATGGGCACCAAACCCTGGCCCCAGCTGCCATGGCCACAGCTTGCTGCAACACCTCCAGCCATGGGGACTGCACCACCTCCCTGGGCAGCCTCTGCCACTCCCTGACCACTCTGGCACCACACAATTTGTTCCTCATGCCAACCTCAATCTCCCCTGGCACCATTTCAGGCCAATTCCTCTCCTTCTATCACCTGCGACTTAGGGAGAAGAGGCTGACCCTGACCAGGCTGCAACCTCCCCTCAGGAAGCTGCAGAGAGCAATGAGGTCTCCCTCAGCCTCCTCTTCTCCAAACAGCCCCTGAGGATGCAGCAGCAAGGAGACCAGAAAGGTTTGTGGAGCTTGCAGTCCCTCCCTGAGGTCAGGAAGGGTCTGGGGCAGCAGCAGGCAGCGGCTTGAGGTATCTGTGTCCTTGTGAGCCCAGCCCCACTCTGCTGCACTCCTCCTACCCCAGGAGGCTCTTGGTCCTGTGTGGGTTTTGAGGGCCCCTGGTGCTCTGTTAGAGCTTCTTTTCTTTTCTTCCCTTTGATCTGAAAGAGATAATCCTGGAGGATGCTCCTGGAGGATTCTGCTGGAGGATGTTACTGGAAGATGCTCCTGGAGGATGTTGCTTGAGGGTGCTCCTGGAAGATGCTCCTGGAGGATGTTGCTGGAGGATGTTGCTGGAGGATTCTGCTGGAAGATGCTGCTGGAGGATGCTGCTGGAGGATGCTGCTGGAGGATGCTCCTGGAGGATGTTGCTGGAGGATGCTGCTGGAAGATGCTCCTGGAGGATGCTGCTGGAGGATGTTGCTGGGGGATGCTCCTGGAGGATGGTGCTGGAGGGTGCTCCTGGAAGATGCTGCTGGAGGATGTTGCTGGAGGATGCTGCTGGAGGAAGATGCTCCTGGAGGATGTTGCTGGAGGATCCTGCTGGAGGATTCTGCTGGAGGATGTTGCTTGAGGGTGCTCCTGGAAGATGCTGATGGAGGATGTTCCTGGGGATGCTGCTGGAAGATGCTCCTGGAGAATGCTGCTGGAGGATGTTGCTGGAGGGTGCTCCTGAAAGATGCTCCTGGAGGATGTTGCTGGAGGATGCTGCTGGAAGATGCTGCTGGAGGATGTTGCTGGAGGATGCTGCTGGAGGAAGATGCTCCTGGAGGATGTTGCTGGAGGATGTTGCTGGAGGATCCTGCTGGAGGATGCTGCTGGAGGATGCTGCTGGAGGATGCTGCTAGAGGATGCTCCTGGAGGATGTTGCTGGAGGATGCTGCTGGAAGATGCTCCTGGAGGATGCTGCTGGAAGATACTCCTGGAGGATGTTGCTGGAGGATGTTGCTGGAGGATCCTGCTGGAAGATGCTGCTGGAGGATGCTGCTGGAGGATGCTGCTAGAGGATGCTCCTGGAGGATGTTGCTGGAGGATGCTGCTGGAAGATGCTCCTGGAGGATGCTGCTGGAGGACATTGCTGGGGGATGCTCCTGGAGGATGTTGCTGGAGGGTGCTCCTGGAAGATGCTCCTGGAGGATGTTGCTGGAGGGTGCTCCTGAAAGATGCTGCTGGAGGATGTTGCTGGAGGATGCTGCTGGAGGAAGATGCTCCTGGAGGATGTTGCTGGAGGATCCTGCTGGAGGATGCTGCTGGAGGATGTTGCTGGGGGATGCTCCTGGAGGATGTTGCTGGAGGGTGCTCCTGGAAGATGCTCCTGGAGGATGTTGCTGGAGGGTGCTCCTGAAAGATGCTCCTGGAGGATGTTGCTGGAGGATGCTGCTGGAGGAAGATGCTCCTGGAGGATGTTGCTGGAGGATGTTGCTGGAGGATCCTGCTGGAGGATGCTGCTGGAGGATGTTGCTGGAGGATGCTGCTGGAGGATGCTACTGGAGAACGTTCCTGGAGGATGTTGCTGGAGAAAGATGCTCCTGGAGGATGTTGCTGCAGGATGTTGCTGGAGGATGCTGCTGGAGGATGCTGCTGGAAGTTGCTGCTGGAGGATGTTGCTAGAGGATGCTGCTGGAGGATGTTGCTGGAGGATGCTGCTGGAAGTTGCTGCTGGAGGATGTTGCTAGAGGATGCTTCTGGAGGATGATCCTGGAAGATGCTCCTGGAGGATGTTGCTGGAGGATGCTGCTGGAAGATGCTGCTGGAAGATCCTCCTGGAGGATGCTGCTGGAGGATGCTCCTGGAGGGTGCTCTCAGGATGCTCCTGCTGCAGTTTATTTTCAGAGGTGGAACCTCTGCTCCTCCACAACATCAGGAAGCCTGTCAGGTGGGATTCAGCTCCCTTGAACATCTCTGGGTTGATGTTTGCAGCAGAGATCTTCCTTCTCCAGATTGTCTTGATGGGTGTTGTTGAGTTAGGTTTTGTTGGTTTCTTCTTTTTCTTAAGACATTGATGCCACTCATGGAATTTGAGGGGTCAAAAAACATAAAAACTAATAAAATAAGATAATTAGAGCTGCTTGTAAGTAACTTCCAGCTGCTCTGCCTTCAGCAGTGCTCTTCAAAGGCTTGTGATGTCTCCTGCTGCTTCTGTGGATGAAAAGGTCACAGCCCAGCTGCATTTCCACTGAAGTGGTAGAAAATTGCAGGTATCAGGAACCTGCAGGCTGTGTTAAATGGGAAGCACTGATGGAAATAAGGAAGGTGGAGTTCTGGGAAGAGCCTTCTGCTGCCAATGGGTTGCCCAGGGAGGTTGTTGCTGCTTCCTCCCTGGAGGTGTTCCAGGGCAGGTTGTGTGAGGACCTGAGCAGCCTGGGCTGGTGGGAGGTGTCCCTGCCCCATGGAGGGAAGGTTGGAGGAGATGAGCTCTGAGGTCCCTTCCAAGCTGAGCCATTCTAGGACTCTATGATTCTGTCATGGATTTGGGGAAGAGAGAGTTTATGACAGATCCTGGTGAAGCTCTGATGCCAACCATGGCTAAAGAGCTAACACTCATCCTCCTGGCCTGATCCCTACAGGGTGAGCAGCACCTCTGAGACATTTTCCTTTCCAGAGTGGTTGAATAACATCAGGCTGGGAAAGTTGAGAGCTTTGGATCTGTGTAGTATTAGTGAGTAAAAATGTTGGCAAATAAGGCCCTGGGGGTGCTGAGTGCCAGCAGCTGGAGCTGAGGCAGCAGTGGGCAGGGGGGCAAGAAGGGCAGCAGCAGCCTGGGCTGGAGCAGCAATGGTGTGGGCAGCAGGAGCAGGGCAGGGATTGTGCCCCTGGGCTGGGCACTGCTGAGGCTGCAGCTTGAGTGCTGGGTTCAGCTCTGGGCCCCTCAGTGGCAGCAGGAGCCTGAGGGGCTAGAGCAGGTGCAGAGAAGGGCCAGAAAGGTGGGGAAGGGTCTGGAGAAGAGGGCTGGGGAGGGAGGAGCAGCTGAGGGAGCTGTTGGGGGTTGGTGTGGAGAAGAGGAGGCTGAGGGAGACCTCATTGCTCTCTGCAGCTCCCTGAGAGGAGGCTGCAGCCAGCTGGGGCTTGGGCTCTGCTCCCTGGTCTCAGGGGATAGAACGAGAGAAAATGACTTGAAACTGTGCCAAAGGAGGTTGAGGTTGGGCATGAGGAACAATTTGTGTGGTGCCAGAGTGGTCAGGGAGTGGCAGAGGCTGCCCAGGGACGTGGTGCAGTCCCCATGGCTGGAGGTGTTGCAGCAAGCTGTGGCCATGGCAGCTGTGGCCAGGGTTTGGTGCCCATGGTGGGGCTGGGTTGGTGCTGGACTGGGGTAGCTCAGAGACTTTTTCCAACCCAAACAGTTGAACTATTCTTGGATCTCCACCACCCCTTGGGACACCTGACCTGGGGGAGCAGTCTCCTCTCAGACCACTTAACCTCCCCTGCAGGGCTCATAAATATTTTCTTGTCTTTCTCTAGTGCTGCAGTGGTCCCAGGGCCCTCCATGGATCTTTAGAAAGCATAAATGTAGTTAAAAAAAATGATCCCAGCATGGAGGTAAGAGAAAAATGAGTTGTTTATTGCTGAGCAAGGTGAACATCAACAATGCTGTCCTGCTGTGAGCCAGGCCAGAGCTGGCTCTGCCCTGTGCTGTCCCTGCCCAGCTCAGGCTCTGCTCTCTGAGGCACTTTCTGCAGCTTTGCTCAGCCAGAGGCTGCTCCTAGCAGGGAGAAGCTGCAGGGGACAGCTCCTGCCAAGGGCTCTGCCTTGGGCTTTCTCCTGGGCACACCAAGGGCACTGCCACAGCTTGGGCCACACCTTGGGGGGGCAGGGAGACAGAGGTGACATCTGTGGGGAGGGGCAGACAGCACAGGGGACCCTCAGCTGCCCACCAGGGGACTGCAGCCCACCAAGGGAGGGCAGCTGCAGGAGCCAGCTGACAGGTCCCCAAGGCCAAGCCTCTGCTTCCCTGGCTGCTGTCCCAGCAAGACTCTGTCCCTGCTGCCTTCCATCCCCATCCCTGTGCTCCTGAACCCAGCTCCAGAGCCCAGCTCCTCAACCGGGTTCCCACTGCTGCTGAGTCCAGGCTGGGCCTTGCCCAGTGCCTGCCCCCAGCAGCAGTGGTGCCAGTGGTGCCCTCGGTGCCCTCAGGGGTTGGCTTCCAGGCTGGTTTGTGTCTCTGTGTCTCTGTCCCATTGCTTTGTTCTTGCTCCACCCCAGCTGGGTCAGTTGCTTTCCCACCCCATCAGCCTCTCTCCCTTCTCCCCTTTGGGGAGCAGAGGGGGGTCCTGGAGAGTCTCTGGCACTCCTTTGGTGCCCAGCCCAGCCCTGACCCATGACCAATGTCCATTTATTTCTCAGTAAGCCCCAATTCTGCTGGCACCGGTTGTGAGTTCAGGGTGGATTTCTGTCTCTGTATTGAGTTTCCTGCCCCACTTTTGGAGCCAGACCCCTCTCCATCAGGCTGCCTGCTCCCCTCGGCTTGCCTCCCACCAGAGAAGCACCGTCCCCTTTCTTCTGCAGGAGCAGCAGCAGCAGCATTCCTCTTGATCTCTCTAGTGCTTCTCATCCTAATTGCAGCTATCTCGTTTCAAACCTCTTCTTTGTCTTCCCAATTAGGAACCAGCCCCGGGGTCTGATTTCCACCCTCCCGGCTCCCCGCAGGAGCTGGAAGGCTTCGCAATCACGGCTGGAGCCTTGTCGGCAGCTTCTGAAGCTGGCAGGCAGGATCGGAGGGGGCTGATGGAAGGGCAGAGATAGCTTTGTGCAGGGTTGCCATCAGCACAGCCAAGGCAGCCCTGCAGCTGACAGGGCTGTGGCACAATAGCTGCTGAGAGCTGCTCTGCTCTCCAGCTCCCTAATTAAACAAAAAGAAAAAAAAGAGGGAGGAGAGCAGGGAAGCTGCTTGCATACTAAACACCCTCCCTGCCTCACCAAGGAGGCACACAGCTGTTCCTCAGCAGCAGGACCATGGAAGCACTGGATGCTTTCAGTGGGAAAAGCTCTCCCAGGTCATCTAGTCCCAACCACCAACCCAACCCCACCATAGGCACCAAACCACAGCCCCAAGTGCCATGGCCACAGCTTGCTGCAACACCTCCAGCCATGGGGACTCCACCACCTCCCTGGGCAGCCTCTGTCCCTGACCAAAAGCAGGAGCAGAGCTTTGGTGGATTCACTGAAGTGATGTGGCCTCAAACAGCTGTAAGGTGAAGGGTTTGACTGTGGGCTTCACCTTGCAGAGCTGCTGGTATCCAAAAGTGATGAGCAGAGGCATCAGGCTGTACCCCAACAAGAGCATCCTGGGCTGGAGCAGCAATGGTGTGGGCAGCAGGAGCAGGGCAGGGATTGTGCCCCTGGGCTGGACACTGCTGAGGCTGCAGCTTGAGTGCTGGGCTCAGCTCTGGCCCCTCAGTGGCAGCAGGACCCTGAGGGGCTAGAGCAGGTGCAGAGAAGGGCAAGAAAGGTGGGGAAGGGTCTGGAGAAGAGGGCTGGGGAGGGAGGAGCAGCTGAGGGAGCTGGGGGGGTTGGTGTGGAGAAGAGGAGGCTGAGGGAGGCCTCATTGCTCTCTGCAGCTCCCTGAGAGGAGGCTGCAGCCAGCTGGGGCTTGGGCTCTGCTCCCTAGGCACAAGAGATGGGACAAGAGGAGATGTCCTGGAATTGTGCCAGGGGAGGTTGAGGTTGGACAGCAGAAGAATCTTCTTCCCTGAAAAGGTTCTCAAAGCCTGGCCCAGGCTGCCCAGGGAGGTGTTTGCATCTCCATTCCTGGAGGTGTTTCAACCTCCATCTCTGGAGGTGTTTCCCAGAGACAGAGCTGTGGTGCTGAGGGCCATAGCTCATCCCAAGCCTTGGCAGAGATAGAGAATGGAGGATCTGGAAGAGCTTTTCCAACCAGAACTAGTCAGGGATTCTCTGATTCTCTCTGCTCTGTGCTTATCTGCACTGCAAGCTACAGATTTGTGTGGGGTCAACCACCTAGGGAAGGACAACCAGAGAAAGAAAAGCAGCCCAGGAGTCCAAATGACACAGAAAGTAGGGTGAGGGTGGGAGAAAGAAGGGAAGAAAGAAAGGGAAGGCTGAAAGAAGTCATCAGCTGGTAGATGTGACCAGCCTGGTTGAGACAGGGATGTAGGAGACCAAGTGCAAGGTTCTGCAGCCTGAGGGGCTGGAGAGGGTGCAGAGAAGGGCAAGGAAGGTGGGGAAGGGTCTGGAGAAGAGGGCTGGGGAGGGAGGAGCAGCTGAGGGAGCTGGGGGGGGTTGGTGTGGAGAAGAGGAAGCTGAGGGAGACCTCATTGCTCTCTGCAGCTCCCCGAGAGGAGGCTGCAGCCAGTTGGAGCTTGGGCTCTGCTCCCTAGGAAGAAGTGATGAGAGAATATGTCCTAAGGTTGCCCCAGGGGAGGTTGAGGTTGGGCATGAGGAAAAATTTCTGCCCTTTGAGGGTTGTCCAGGCCTGTCCCAGGCTGCCCAGGGAGGTGGTGGATTCCCCATCCCTGGGGGCGTTTCAAAGCCTTGGAGATGTGGTGCTGAAGGCTATGGTTTGGTGGTGCCCTGGCAGTGCTGGAGGAAGGGTTGGACCTTCAAGGTCTCTTCCAACCAAAACAATTCCATGTTCCTATGGTTGTCAGAGAAGGCTGAACCATGGCATGAATCCCAGGAGCATGATCCCAGGATGAAGTCATGGAGAGATAAAAGCCCTCATGGAAAGTGTCTTGGCTTGGCTCTCATTCTCCTTTCCATCTCTCCATTCATCTGTGGATCTTCCTCTGCCTGACAGTGGTGGAAATGGCAGCAGCCCTGGGCATCCTCCTGTTGGCAGCCAGCACTGGCTGGCAGAGGCTCAGCAGTGTCCTCCAGGAGCTGGAACAAGCTTGAGTGCTGTGGCTTCAAGGGCTGGTGGGATGAGGCATCCTTCTTCAAGTCTTCAGCCAGGTGATTACAGGTCCAGAGCTGCTTTTCTCCATCGTCTCCTGATTGCTCTTGGAGCCTGGCTCACCAGGACCAAAAGCCTCATTGCAAGCCTGGGGAGATGACTCCTGCCTAAAATAAACCAGAGCAAGAGTAGGAGGTGTCCCTCTCCATGGCTGAAACCAGGTGATCTCTAAGGTCCGTTCCAAGCCAATCCATCCAGGAGGATCTTTAAGGTCCCTTCCATCCCAGCCCCATCATGGGCACCAAACCCTGGCCCCAGCTGCCATGACCACAGCTTGCTGCAACACCTCCAGCCATGGGGACTGCACCACCTCCCTGGGCAGCCTCTGCCATTCCCTGACCACTCTGGCACCACACAAATTGTTCCTCATGCCCAACCTCAACCTCCTTTGGCACAGTTTCAAGTCATTTTCTCTCGTTCTATCCCCTGAGACCAGGGAGCAGAGCCCAAGCCCCAGCTGGCTGCAGCCTCCTCTCAGGGAGCTGCAGAGAGCAATGAGGTCTCCCTCAGCCTCCTCTTCTCCACACCAACCTCCCCCAGCTCCCTCAGCTGCTCCTCCCTCCCCAGCCCTCTTCTCCAGACCCTTCCCCACCTTTCTTGCCCTTCTCTGCACCTGCTCTAGCCCCTTAGGCTCCTGCTGCCACTGAGGGGCCCAGAGCTGAACCCAGCACTCAAGCTGCAGCCTCAGCAGTGCCCAGCCCAGGGGCACAATCCCTGCCCTGCTCCTGCTGCCCACACCATTACTGATCCAGGCCAGGCTGCTGGTGCCCTTCTTGCCCACCTGGCACCCCTGGCTCCTCTCCAGCTGCTGCCACCCAGCACCCCCAGGTCTTTCTGTACTGGGCACTTTCCAGCCACTCTGGCCCAGCCTGGAGCCTTCCTGGGGTTGTTGTGACCCAAGCACAGGACCCAGCCCTTGGATTTGTTGAACCTCACACAGCTGACCTCAGCCATGGATCCAGCCTGGCCAGGGCCCTCTGCAGAGGCTTCCTACCTTCAAGCAGATCACTCTAACAGTTTGGTGTCATCTGCAAACTGAGGCTGCCCTCAATCCCCTCATCCAGCTCATCACTGAAGAGAACTGCAGCCCCAGAAAGCTCTGAATTTCCTGTGAGCCTCCCAGGCCTCTCCTCCTGCTTGATTAAGCAGCAGTGGTGCAGAGAGTTCTGAAGCCTCAGAAGCACTCTGCTGTGCACCTTGGGTGTGTATCTGTACTGCAGTTGGATGTTAGGGGCCATGGGGACAAAGGGAGAAAGCTGCCATGAAGCAGGCTTGGGACTATTTTAACTCTGTCTGCTCACAGCCTGCAGTTCTTTCTAGCACCCACCTTGTGGTCTAGAACCACTTGCAGAGCTTACCCATGATGATATCCTCCAGATAGCCAACAACTGTATCAAACTCTGCTTCAGAAGGGGAAGAGCTGAAAGTCAAGAAAGAAGGGGAAGCATAAACACATGTTCCAACCCCAGCAGAAACAGAAGTGGTACCAAAAGCCCAGGAATGACACAAGAACTGCAGAGCTGCCCAGCTTCAGCCTGCAAAACAATCCAGGCACTGAGGAGCCTTATCCCTGGAGGGTTTTAAGGCCAGGCTGGATGTGGCTCTGAGCAACCTGATCTAGTGGGAGGTGTCCCACTAGGGGGACTGGAACAGGCTGAGCCTTGAGGTCCCTTCCAACCCTGACAATTCTGGAATTCTGTGAGGGCTCTCATCAGCCTCCACTCTACTGTCCCCCACTGCACAGGGATCAGTGTTGCTTTACTGCTAGTGCTGTTAAGGTAGTCCCAGTCCTGGTGCAGGAAGAGGCAGAGTGTAATTAGAACAGCAAATGAAGGGCTTTCCCAGCCCACAATTCCCAGCAGCTGCCACAAGTTTTCCTTCTCCCTGTCCTGTGTCACACTCCACAGTGATCAGAGAGGTCTGGACACTCTGGAGAGTGTTCTGAAATCCCTGGGCTGTGGAACTACTTCAACTCAGTCAATACACAACTGAAGGAGCTTAGATCTTTTTCTTCTGCAAGAAACATCCCTGCAGGCTACCAAGAAATAGCACAAGCTCAGAGATTCATAGAATGGGTTGGAAGGGAGCTCAAAGCTCATCCAGCTCCAACCCCCTGCCATGGGCAGGGACACCTCCCACCAGCACAGAGTGCTCAGGGCCTCATCCAGCCTGGTCCTGAACACTTCCAGGCAGGGGGCAGCCACAGCCTCCCTGGGCAACCTGTGCCAGTGTTTCCCCACCCTCACTGCCAACAATTTCTTCCTCATCTCCACTCTCAGTCTCCCCTCTCCCAGCCCAAAATCTTATCCTTGTAACAGTGTGAGACTTAAAACCACCACACCTTGCTCCCTGCCTGGAGGTGTTCCAGGCCAGGCTGGATGAGGCCCTGAGCACCCTGGGCTGGTGGGAGGTGTCCCTGCCCATGGCAGGAGGTTGGCACTGGATGGTCTTGGAGCTCCCTTCCAACTCAACCCATTCTATGAATTGCGGAGTCCAACCAGCAGCCCAACCCCACCATGGCCATCAAACCATGGCTCTAAGTGCCATGGCCACAGGGTTCTGGATCACCTGCAGGGAGGGTGACTCAACCACCTCCCAGCCTGCTTACCCAAGCTACCTTTCAGGGGCTCAGACCTCCATAGGTCACTGCAGGACAGGATTAGACCACAAACTGCAGTGCAACTTCTAGAATCCTCATCCTGGCACTGCCAGCCCTTGCCCAAAGTCCCTCCCCAGCTCTCCTGGAGCCCCTTCAGGTACTGGAAGGCTGCTCTGAGGTGTAAGATACTTGATTAAAGGAAGGTGCCCAATCACCAAGTGATATTCCAGCAACATTTCTGTTCAGCCTTGGGAGAGCAGAAAATCCCAGGCAAGGGACTGGCAAAGCTGCTCTTGCACCAGAGGACACAGCAGCAGAAACATCACAGCCCCTGAGCATCCCACTGGGGACTCCAGCTGGGCACAATGGGCTGCCATTCCCATGCAAGGACAGGAGGCTTTGCTGTGGGCAGCTGCCACTCTTTGACCCCTCCAAACAAGTGCTGCTACTAGTTTTAGCTCTTAGTCTAACAGCAAAGGAAAATGGGAAGTATTCATTCAGCCCCTGGTTTGAGCCTGCCAGGCACATAATGGAATGGTAACTCTTTCAAAACTGCACAGATGTCATCTCCTAGACCCACAGAATGGTTTGGCTTGGAAAAGGCCTCCAAGATCATCCAATCCAAAACGAAACCCAACCCCACCACAGCCACCAAACCATGGCCCCAGGAGCCGTGGCCACATGTTCATCGAACACTTCCAGGGGTGGGGACTCCACCACCTCCCTGGGCAGCCTCTGCCAATCCCTCACCACTCTGGCACCAAAATTTTTCCTCCTTTCCAACCTAAGCCTCCCCTGGCACAGTTTCAGGACATTTCCTCTCCTTCTATCACCTGAGACTGGGGAGCAGAGCCCAACCCCCACCTGGCTGCAGCCTCCTCTCAGGAGCTGTAGAGAGCAATGAGGTCTCCCTCAGCCTCCTCTTCTCCACACCAAACCCCCCCAGCTCCCTCAGCTGCTCCTCCCCAGCCCTCTTCTCCAGACCATTCCCCATCTTTCTTGCCCTTCTCTGGACCTGCTCCAGCTCTTCAGTGTCCTTCTGGCAGTCAGGAGCCCAAAATTGAACCCAGGATTCAGAGCGTAGCCTCCCCAGTGCCCATTCCAGAGGCACAATCCCTGCCCTGCTCCTGCTGCCCACACCATTGCTGCTCCAGGTCAGGCTGATGGTGCCCTTCTTGCCCACCTGGGCACCCCCTGGGCTCATCTTCAGCTGCTGTCCACCAGCACCCCCACACCCCTTTCTGCCAGGCAGTCTCCAGCCACTCTGCCACAGTCTGGAGCCTTCATGGGATGGTTGTGACCCAAGTGCAGGACCCAGCACTCAGCCTTGCTGAACCTCATCCTGTTGCCCTCAGCCATGGATGCAGGCTGGCCAGGGCCCTGAGCAGAGCCTCCCAACCCTCCAGCAGATCACCACTGCCTCCCAGCTTGGTTTCATCTGCAAGGTGACTGTAAGGTGCCTTGATCCCCTCATCCAGGTCTTTGATAAGGACATTAAGGAGAAGTGGCCCCAGCACTGAGCCCTGGGGAACACCACTGGTGACCAGATGCCAACTGGCGTTCACTCCAATCCCCAGCACTTTTTGGGCCTGGCCATCCAGACATAGTCTCTCCTTCCACTCCAGGATGCGAGACCACAGATGCTCTTGAAAAGGAGAAATTCTGAAGTGAGAACAAAGCCAATCTCCCTCCAACCTTTCAGCCTCACAGTGCTTATTTTGCTCCCTCAGCCAGAGCTACCTGGTTCTGTGCTCACTGTGGCTGTGTTTAGTTTGACTTTACCTTAACTCTGATGTTACTCCTCCCTGGAGCTCTGCATTTTACACCCTTCACCTCCTAAGAGGCAGAACCTCTTAGGTAGAGGTTCAAATACATCTCTGTAAACAGACTGCTCCTCACAAAGTCTAGCAGTACTTTGCCACCAAAACTGGACATGCTTTTCTACCATCATCTATAGAAACAGGACCTTTCAGCAGCCAAACCACAGCCCCCAGGGCTCATACTCCCCTCCCCACACCCAGATAACTACTTTCCACATTTTGCTATGACAGTCCCTTGCCAGATGGGTTCTGCCCATGGTTTAAAGCCATTTGGATGCTTATATTCCTCTCAAGGCATTTTCAGGAGGAAGGAGCACAGAAGGTGGCATACTCACGTGGCTACCACCAAGTTCTGTTCCTCAGAAGCTGCCATTGCCACTGCATCACAGTGCTGGAGGAGAGGCAACCTGCTGTCCTGCTGCTGCTGTTAGTGCTTATTTCTTCTTCGACAAAAGGCTAAGGAACACAGAATCATACAACCATTAATGCTGGAGAAGCCCTCTAAGGTCATCCAGTCCAACCAGCAACCCAACCCCACCCTGGCCACCAAACCATGGCCCCAAGTGCCATGGCCACACAGTCCTGGAACACCTCCAGGCATGGGGACTCCACTACCTCCCTGGGCAGCCTGTGCCAGTCCCTGACCACTCCTGCAGGACAGAAGTTGCTCCTCACCTCCAACCTAACCATGTCACTTGGCACTCATACAAATCCAGATGTCAAATTGCCCTGCACTTCTCAAACAGCAGGTCAGGAGAGGCTCTGATTGTTTAATTTCAATAGCATGCTCTCCCAAAGTTACTGCTGCTTCTTGTCTGCAATGACCCAAACTCTCTAGGGACTTTACCTACTCAGAAAACAGCCTCAGAACTGCAAACACCTGCAGTCAGCCTCTCTAAAGGGGTTTCAGGTGAACTCTACATCTTTTCTCCTGAAGCACCCATGCCTGACTACCACACCATGATACAAGGCAATGATGAAGATGCCACCCTGGTCCACTACGTTCTGGAGAGCTCCTAGGCCAGGCTTTGGCCATCCCACGTGCCAGGGCAGGGATTCTGGGCAGTGCTGAGCTGCGTATGGCTCTGGCCCCGGTCCTGTGGCAGTGAGCAGCTGCGCACAAGACAGGGCACACAGCACTCTAGGGCCACTGAGGCTGGTCCCAGCTGGCTTATAGGACACCCTGCTGCCACCACCCTTCCCGGGTTTGCCCGGCAGCCAATGCATCACCCCGAGGTGAGGAGGAGGAGGGCTGCACCCTCGCCCCCCCGTTCTCAGCCCCGGCTCCTGCGGAGTGCAAAGCCCCCAGCCCTGTCGCTCCTCAGGGGGACCAGGCTCGCCTCATCAGCCCCTCCTCAAAGCGACGCAGACGAGCGGGCCGCCACTTGCCCTCTCCGAGAGGCACCCAGGCCTCCGCTTCCCGAGGGACAGGAGCCTCAGGCCTGCCTCACCTCCCACCCAGGCCTCGGCCCTCCCCGCGCCGCCTCCCCGCCGCCCTGCAAACGCTTCCTTCCGCCTCCCCCACAACAGCCAATCGGAGAACGGAGAAGGCCGCGGAGAGCCCGCCCACAAGCCCCAAGGCCCAATGGGAGAGCGCGGCAGGGCTGGCCGGGAAGCGTGGCGGCTGGGACGCACCAACACTCTCCCGCTGCCCCCCCCGCCCCGGCTCCCGCCATGGCTGCAGGGAGGCCTCCCCTGACGGAGCGGGGCCGGAGGGCTGAGGGGCAGCGCTCACCCACCCAGCCGGCCGGCCGTGATTTGGGGCACCCCGGCAGAAGCCGTGCTGGTAGGCTGCACGCAAGCAGAGACGCCGGTCTGGCGCCGGTCCTGTCTCAGCGCCGCCTTCCAGGGCCGGCTCCCCCTCTCCCACAGGCCGCCCACAGCGCCCTCCGGTGCCAGCCCGTTTGTTAAACCCTGCCTCTCGGCAGAAGCGAAAGGAATCAGAACGACCAGCCTTCGAGACATTTTTTATTGTTGAACGGACAACTTTGCTACAATTCCTTGCCCCTTCCGAGGGCCTGCAGAGCCACCACCTCGCCGGTCCCCAGAGCCCCGAGGGAGCTCAGGGACCAGGGGGTACACCGCACCAGGCGTGCGGGGGGCACTGAGCTTCCCCAGCGTGCCCCCAGGGTGGATTTCAGCCGAAAGCCAGTCACACTGTAGCCTTGCCTTCCCTCCGTGAAATGAACAGGACAGCCCCCTCTGCACCACAGCTCCCTGCTCCAGCCTCTCTGGCTTTCTCTGCCCAGCACCAGCTATAGCTGCATGGAAGACTCTCTGGGGCAAAATTTTCCAAAGCATTCCCATCTTTTGCAAGCAAGAATGGATGCAATTTAGTCCCTGTGTCCACAAAGGCAAGCCAGGCTCTCTCAGGGTCACCCTCCAGCCACCTCCAAGCCATTGTGGGCACAGGCCCTAAGAGCTCAAGCTCAGGCAGCAGTTGATAGGAATCAGGAGTCCTAGGCACTTCTGAAAAATTTTACCTCAGTTAAATCCTGGCCAGGGCAAGGAAAGCCCTGAAGATTACTAGAATCTATTAAGGCAGAGTTCAAAATGGTTCTGGTCTCACCTCTTCCCCTAAAGTATGGTTTGCACCTTAGGGTTTAAAAAAAGAAACAACAACAACAACCCCAACCGACCTTATTGTTGCAGTTTGGAAGCCTTTGAAACCTCAAGTGATTGTGAAATGCTGAGACCCATGTGGCAGTGATGGTGTGGACGTGGCTGCTGGCTCAGCACCCAGCAGGAAGGGACTCTCAGCCCTAGGCTGGGGCTGTGAATTGCAGCAGAACATGGGCAGGAAACTTGGTGAGGAAATGAGGGTCATGCCCCCCAACCCATGGGCACTGATTTGCCAAGTCTGACTGGAATGAGAAACAGGCAGCTGAGGTGGAAGAGGATTCATAGAATCACAGAATCAGTCAGGGTTGGAAGGGACCACAAGGCTCATCCAGTTCCAACCCCCTGCCATGGGCAGGGACACCTCACACTACATCAGGCTGGCCAGAGCCTCATCCAGCCTGGCCTTAAACACCTCCAGGGATGGAGCCTCAACCACCTCCCTGCACAACCCATTCCAGGCTCTCATGGGGAAGAACTTCTTCCTCACGTCCAGCCTGAATCTCCCCACTTCCAGCTTTATTCCATTCCCCCCAGTCCTATCACTACCTGAGATCCTAAAAAGTCCCTCCCCAGCTTTCTTGTAGCCCCCTTCAGATACTGCAAGGCCACAAGAAGGTCACCTCGGAGCCTTCCAGACTGATCTCTTCTCCAGACTGAGCAAGAAGTCTTAACCAGCACTCTGGGCTTGGGTTCAGTCTGGATTTGGGGATAGAGGAGAAGTCAACCAGAAAATGATGGGCAGAACTTTTCTAATTCACACAGTGTGTCCAGTGCTTCGCTGGAGCCATTTTTTCATGGTTTTTCAGTATCTTTCTGGATGAAAAGAGAGGTTGTGGAGTCTCCTTCTCTGGGGACTTTCCAGCTCTGTCTGGATGTGTTCCTGTGCCACCTGTGCTGGATTCTGTGGTCCTGCTCTGGCAGGGGGCTTGGACTGGAAGATCTTTGGAGATCCCTTCCAACCCCTAACATCCTGTGAGCCTGTGAAATTCAGCACCCTTGAGTTAGCAAAGGCAGAAGGAGGATTCCATTTGGAACCCTCTCACAGCTTCTGTTTAGGTTGGGAGGAAGCTGTAGTGCTCAGCAGGAAGCAGCATCCTCAGCTCTGCTTTGTTCATAGTACCAGAAAGATAATAAATGGTTTTAAAAATATACATTGTAGCATGAGAGTTCACTACAACAGCCTCTGCTTGGCTTGGGAGTAGCTCTGGAGAAAGAGACTTGGGTCAACTAATTGCTGAGCAGCTCCCCAGGAGCCAGCAGTGCCCTCCTGCAGCCCTGTGCTGGGCTGCAGCCAGAGGAGTGTGGGCAGGAGGGCAGCAGAGGGGATTCTGCCCCTGGGCTCTGCTCTGCTCACACCTCACCTCCAGTCCTGCCTCCAGCTCTGCTGTCCCCAGCAGAAGGAGGACACAGAGCTGTGGAGTGAGGCCAGAAGAGGCCACAAAGATGCTCCAAGGGCTGGAGCAGCTCTGCTGGGAGGCCAGGCTGAGGGAGCTGGGGGTGTGCAGCCTGCAGAGGAGAAGGCTCCAGGGGGACCTCAGAGCTGCCTGCCAGGACCTGAAGGGATCCTGCAGGAAGGCTGCAGAGGAACTTTTGCTGAGGGGGCCTAGAGCCAGGCCAAGGGGGAATGGTTTGGAGCTGAGGCAGAGCAGGGTTAGAGTGGAGCTGAGGAAGAAGTTGTTCAGTGTGAGGGAGGTGAGACTCTGGCACAGGCTGCCCAGGGAGGCTGTGGCTGCCTCCTGCCTGGGGGTGCTCAAGGCCAGGCTGGATGAGGCCTGGAGCAGCTGAGCCTGGCTGAGAGCTGCCCCTGCCCACGGCAGGAGGTTGGAGCAGATGATCTCTGAGGCCCCTTCCAGCCTGAGCACTGCTGCTTCTGTGCTGTACTGCCAAGAAGGGGATGGGTTTGGTTGTGTGTGAATTAGTAAAGTTCTACTCTTGTTTTTTTTTTTTTTAAACACAAAAACCACCTGTGCAGGTCTTGGAAGTGAGACTTGAGTCACATCCTGAAGTTGGTGCAAAATAAGCAGAAACTCCACAGATTTTTGTGCTCCTTTCCTGACACCAGCCGTGCACCCCTGACTGCTTTGGAGGAACCCAGGGAAGAACAGTCACGAGCTGCCTGCTGAAATGCGTCCTCAACATAACAAAACCATCACAGATGTGGCATTTCCACTGGACCAGAGGTCCCTACCATAAAAAAAAAAAAAAAAAAACCAAAAAACAACACAAAGTGTGGCCCCAAACCTGCTGAGAGCAGGGCAAGCAAGGTGCATGTTGAAGGAGTTACAGAAGAAGACTTGAACTTGCTACCCTAAAACCATTTTTTTCTTCTTTTTCCTTTTTTTTGTTATTTTGTTTTTTTTTTTTTTTTTAAATAAACTGGCCCCAAATTCTCCTCCAATAACTCCAAATTTCCCCAAGTGAACAGAACTCTCCCCCCCACAAAAAAAACCCAAAACCAAAACCACCCCAACACTGATTAAAAAACAGAGCTTTGCTGAGACTTTAAAAAAAGGACTCAGAATTATCAAATTAATTCCAGTCCAGCTTTAGGATTAAGTGGGGAAGAATCCCTCCTGAAAACGATATCCACACCCAAAAAAACCCCCCCAAAAAAAAAAACAAACAACCAAACAAACCCAAAGCTGTGGGGATCTGAAGTTAAAAGCATCCTTAACGTACTTGAAAACACCCAGCCCATGTGGGAAAGGGTTTTAAAAACAACCTCAGAACATTCTTTGGAAACCCCAAGGGATTTGGAAGCTGGGAGCTGTCTCCACGCCGCCGTCCTTGGGCTGGCTCCAGAGGCAGCCTGGGAGCAGTTTCCAACACCAAGAGGCTCTGACCGGCAGGAGGCTTACACGACCTGGAAATCTTCAGCCTTCTCGCTTTAGGGACCGACTTCTGCCGACAGGAAGAGGCTCTGGAGCAGGGGACCAGGAGGGCTCCTGCTGCAGGAGACGGCTCTCTGCCCTCCTAAGCTGCAGCCATTGTGGGGGCGTTTCCAGCGCCCTCAGGTGAGAAGGGGGTGGGGAGGAAGAGAGACACCCTCCTGGCAGCTTGCTTGGAGGAAACCAAGAGCCACAAGCACAGTGACCTCTGCAGCAGCTCTCCTCACTGCTCACACTGGTTCCAGTGGCTGGCAAGCTCAGGTGGCTTATTCCAAGCTGTGGTTTTGGGGAGAAACAGATGGCAGCCGAGCAGGAGGCCTGGCCCTGGCTCCGCTTCTGTGTGCACCAAGGTTGCTTCCAGATGCTTGATGTCGGTTTGTTGGTTTGGGTTGCCCCCCTCTTTCTGGTGGGAGTTGCCTTAAAGAAAAACCCCAAAGTCTGTGGTGCTTCTCCACCTGTGTCATGAAATGTGGGAGATCTGTCTGACTCGGGTTTGGATTTCCTGTCGACACAAAGGGCAGGTCTCCAGTTGCAAGGCACACTCCATGCACAGGTCACTGCAGGAGGAGAAAACCAAAGACATCAGTTAAAGCTTGCATGGAGAGTAGGAAAAATTAACAAATCCCCCCCACTGCTCCACCCAAGCATCAAGCAGCTTGGTTGGTCTGCTAGAAACACACTCAAGAGAACTGTCAGTGAGGGGGATTAAATCTGCTCAGGTGTAGGTTGAGTGCCACAGTGGGAAGCTCTGAACCTCAACCTGTCACATCCTTACAAGCAAGGGTGCTTCCCTTTATGCTAGGGAGCTCAGCAAGATAATCAGGGCCTGCATCTGGTCTCTCTCTAATATCTCTCTCTAATATCTAATAGATTTAGACTGGAGGGTAGGAGGAAATTCTCCAGGGGGAACATGGTGCAGAACTTGTTCCTCACATCCATCTGCTCTGCTCTCATTTTCAAACCATTGCCCCTGGTCCTGTCCCTGCAGGCCTTTGGGAGCAGTCCCTCTGCAGCCTTCTTGGAGCATCCTTCAGGTACTGGAAGGCAGCTGTAAGGTCTGCCTGAAGCCTTCTCGTCTCCAGGCTGAACAACCCCAACTCCCTTGGCTGTCCCCATAGGAGGCCCACAAAGGGACAGAGGAGGCCACAGAGATGATCAGAGGCTGCAGAACCTCCCCTGTGGGAACAGGCTGGGAGAGTTGGGACCGTTCAGCTTTGAGAAGGCTCCAGGGAGACCTCAGAGCAGCCTTCCAGGACTTGAAGGGGCTCCAGGAGAGCAGGGGAGGGACTTGGGCCAAGGGCTGGCAGTGCCAGGATGAGGGACAATGGCTTGGAGCTGGGAGAGGGGAGAGTGAGAGTGGAGAGGAGGAAGAAATTGTGGTCAGTGAGGGTGGGGAGAGACTGGCACAGGTTGCCCAGGGAGGCTGTGGCTGCCCCCTGCCTGGAGGTGTTCCAGGCCAGGCTGGATGAGGCCCTGAGGAGCCTGTGCTGGTGGGAGGTGTCCCTGCCCACAGCAGGGGGGTGGGAAGAGGATGATCTTCGAGGTGCCATCCAAGCCAACCCATTCTGTGCACCCATGGATGTGAGAGACATTTGTGTCCCTCTCGCTGGGGCTGAGCTGTTGGCAGGGCCTTACCTGTGTCCACAGGGCCGCAGCTCGGTGTCGGCTACCTCGTCGCAGCAGAGCGTGCAGCAGTTCTCCCGGATGCTCACCTGCTTCAGCAGAGCCAGCCGCCTGTGTCTGCAGACAGACACCCCCCAAACACACACACACACGTCAGCCTGGCTCTAAAGGAGAGAATCAGAAGCGTACTGAGGGCTGCAGCACACCCAACTCAGCTCCTGACTGCGCCACCCCTCGCCAGCCACTGTGTCCCACAAGAGAGGCTGAACGCCTCCAGAGGGGGCTGGGGGCTGGGCTGCAGTGTGGCCACTGGGGCTGAGGTACCCTCAGCATCCGAGTCCCCTGGATGGATGACAACAAGCTGGGTGGTGCAGCAGACACTCTGGGGGGAAGGGATTCATTCAGAGGGACCTGGACAGGCTGCAGAGGTGGGGCTGAGCCACCTCTGCTTGAAAGAGGCCCTTAAGATCACCAGGTCCAAGCCTTACCCCAGCACTGCCAGGGCACCATCAAACCATGGCACTCAGCACCACAGATCCATGGCTCTGACACCCCTCCAGGGATGGGGACTCCAGCACTGCCCTGGGCAGCCTGGGCCAGGCCTGGACAACCCTTTGGGGGCAGGAGTCAGAGGGTGAATTTCTCTACAGCAAAACACAAAGGCTCTCAACATCTCTCAGCAGCTCCCAGCTGCTTCTCTGGAGTGTATTTAACTCTGGCCTCACGGAGTTCAACGAGGCCAAGGGCAAGGTCCTGCAGCTGGGGCAGGGCAGTGCCAAGCACAGAGCCAGGCTGGGGGAGGAGTGGCTGAGAGCAGCCTGCAGGAGAAGGCCTTGGGGGGGTCAGGGGGTGACAAAGTGCTCAGGAGCCAGCAGTGGTCCCTGGCAGCCCAGCAGGCAGCTGTGTGCTGAGCTGCATCCAGAGCAGGGAGAGCAGCAGCACAGGGAGGGGATTCTGCCCTCTGCTCTGCTCTGCTCAGACCCCACCTGCAGCACTGCCTCCAGCTCTGGGGCCCCCAGCACAAGAAGGACCTGGAGCTGCTGGAGAGGCTCCAGAGGAGGCCACAGAGGTGAGCAGAGGCTGCAGAAACTCCCCTGTGGGGCCAGGCTGGGAGAGTTGGGGCTGTGCAGCCTGCAGAAGAGAAGGTTCCAGGGAGACCTCAGAGCAACCTTCCAGGACACCTGGACCCAGTCTGGGATACCAAATATCCTGCATTCCTGCTATTGTTTCTGTTCCACTAGGTTCAGTTTTGGGCTCCTGACTGCCAGAAGGACACTGAGGAGCTGGAGCAGGTCCAGAGAAGGACAAGAAAGGTGGGGAAGGGTCTGGAGAAGAGGGCTGGGGAGGAGCAGCTGAGGGAGCTGGGGGGGGTTGGTGTGGAGAAGAGGAGGCTGAGGGAGACCTCATTGCTCTCTACAGCTCCTGAGAGGAGGCTGCAGCCAGGTGGGGGTTGGGCTCTGCTCCCCACTCTCAGGTGATAGAAGGAGAGGAAATGTCCTGAAATTGTGCCAGGAGAGGCTTAGGTTGGAGAGGAGGCAAAATGTCTTTGCTGCCAGAGTGGTGAGGGATTGGCAGAGGCTGCCCAGGGAGGTGGTGGAGTCCCCACGGCTAGGGGGTTGCAGAACCTGTGGCCATGGCACTTGGGGCCATGGTTTGGTGGCCATGGGGGGGTTGGGTTGCAAAATCCTCATCACCATCCCCACATGGGGCTGATGTCTGCATCTGGATCAGGAAAGAAGGACAACCCCAAGCCTGACAATGCCTCAGGCCTTCCATGCTGCCCCCTCACAAATTAGGTCAATGTTAATTTAGACATCTTGATTGAATTAAGGCTCCTCAACCAACTGAAAAGGACAGCTGTACTGAAGACTCTTTACTGTGTGCTAATCACTGATTCATTTTCCTTTAGCTTATATTCCCCAAACTTACTCTAACTGGATGGGTTTGGTTGGGTATCTCCTGCCCTGCCCATTAAGTTGAGGGAAGCTGGGGAGGGACTTTGGAGGGTGTGAGGGAGTGATAGGAGTGGGGGGGATGGAGCAAAAGTAGAAGTGGGGAGATTGAGATTGGATGTGAGGAAGAAATTCTTGCCCAGGAGGGTGGTGAGAGCCTGGCAGAGGTTGCCCAGGGAGGTGGTGGAAGCCTCCTGCCTGGAGGTTTTTGCAGCCAGGCTGGAGGTGGCTGTGAGCAACCTGCTGTGGTGTGAGGTGTCCCTGCCCATGGCAGGGGTTGGAGCTGGCTGAGCCTTGAGCTCCCTCCCAGCCCTGACAGCTCTGTGATTCCCCAGACAGGCTCAAAAGTCTGACTGCAGCTCCAGGGAACCTCCCTTCCTCGCACAGAAACAAGGAATGGGTTGAGGAGAGGAGATTGATCCTGTGGGGACATGCTGGGAGAGTTGGGGCTGTTCAGAACAAAAGGCTCCAAGGAGACCTCAGAGCAGCCTTCCAGTACCTGAAGGGGCTCCAGGAGAGCTGGGGAGGGACTTTGGGCAAGGGCTGGCAGTGCCAGGATGAGGATTCTAGAAGTTGCACTGCAGTTTGTGGTCTAATCCTGTCCTGCAGTGACCTATGGTGGTCTGAGCCCCTGAAAGGTAGCTTGGGTAAGCAGGCTGGGAGGTGGTTGAGTCACCCTCCCTGCAGGTGATCCAGAACCCTGTGGCCATGGCACTTAGAGCCATGGTTTGATGGCCATGGTGGGGTTGGGCTGCTGGTTGGACTCCGCAATTCATAGAATGGGTTGGGTTGGAAGGGAGCTCCAAGACCATCCAGTGCCAACCTCCTGCCATGGGCAGGGACACCTCCCACCAGCCCATGGTGCTCAGGGCCTCATCCAGCCTGGCCTGGAACACCTCCAGGCAGGGGGCAAGGATCTCAGAGGTCTTTTCCAGGTGAAACAACTGCAGGATTCTATGATTCTAGGAGTGCACAAGTCAGAAGCAAAGGGTTTTGCTGCTCTGCATGCAAAGGCTGCAGGCAGGCAGGAGGCTTACCTGGGCAGGATGATTTTCTCTTCTGCTGTCAGAAAGGCATAGTCATTGAAGGTACTGAACTTCAGTGCTGGGGGGTACTTGAAAGGCTTTGCCCCAAAGTTGAACTCACATTGTTGGTAGGACATGAAACTGGCTGCAGCAAAGAAGCCAGATCTGCAACAAGGTGGAGAGCAAGAGCTGGAGAAGGGCTTCAGCAGCACCACAGCTTCATCATCATCAGTGCAGGGAGGACCTGGACCTGATAGAGAGGGTCCAGAGCAGGGCCACGAAAATGCTCAGGGGGTTGGAGCAGCTCTGCTATGGGACAGGCTGAGGGAGCTGGGGGTGTTCAGCCTGGGGAAGAGAAGGCTCCAGGCAGACCTTAGAGCAACCTGCCAGGACCTGAAGGGGCTCCAGGAAGGCTGCAGAGAGGCCTGCAGGGACAGGCCCAGGGACAATGGCTTCAAACCAGAGCAGAGCAGATTGAGATTGGATGTGAGGAACAAGTCCTGCACCAGGAGGCTGCTGGAACACTGCAACAGGTTGCTCAGGGAGGTGGTTGAGGCTCCATCCCTGGAGATATTCAAGGTGAGGCTGGACAGGGCTCTGGGTGACCTGCCCCAGCTGGGGATGTCCCTGCTCCAGTTGGGGGTGTCCCTGCTGAGTGCAGGGGGTTGGACTGGATGAGCTTTGGAGCTCCCTCCCAGCCTGGACCATTCTGTGACTCTGTGACCAACCAGCCCCTGAGGGCCAAGGACCTCCTGCAGCAGGGCCCTGCAGGCAGCTGGCACTAAAGCCTCTGGCACATCCAGGGCCAGCTCCACACTTCCCTTGCTTACTGCTCAGCTCCTCACTCGCTGCCAGGGCCCCTCTGCAGTCACCTACCAGGCAGCCAGGAAAGGCTGCCCACCCACACCTGGGCATGGGCACATGGGCACCACAGCAGATGTGTCCACCAGGACAGTCTGGCATCCAGAGAGCAGACTGGCACCCAGAAAGCAGCTGGTACCCATGGCACAGCCTGGCACTCAGCAGCCTGGCATGCAGAACACAGCCTGGCACCCAGAGAGCAGCCTGGCATGCAGAACACAGCCTGACACCCAGAGAGCAGACTGGCACCCAGAGAGCAGCATGGCATCCAAATAGCAGACTGGTACCCAGAACACAGCCTGGCACCCAGAGAGCAGCCTGGCATCCAGAGAGCAGACTGGTACCCAGAACAAAGCCTGGCACCCAGAGAACAACTTGGCACCCAGAGAGCAACTTGGCACCCAGAACACCGCCTGGCACCAGGGCACAGCCTGGCACCCAGAAAGCAGCCTGGTACCCAGGGCAGAGCCTGTCACCAAGAGCACAGCCTGGCACCTAGGGCACAGCCTGGTACCCAGGACACAGCCTGGCACCCAATCCAGGTAGGTGCTGGAGGCTCCATCCCTGGAGCCATTCAAGCTCAGCCTGGCTGTGTCCCTGGGCAGCCTGCTCCAGCTGGAGGTGTCCCTGCTGCCTGCAGGGGGTTGGGCAGGATGCCCTGGGAGGGTCCCTTCCAGCCCAGTGCAGTCTGTGGAGCTGTGGATTTCCAGGACTGAAGCTTCTCTTTTTAAATGATCCAAACAAAAAATGCTGAAGCACCTCCAGAAGTTTGTTCCCCTTTGCTCCAGCCTCATTCCACTGCCATGTGTCATGGTAGGGCCATGGCATGGCATCACAGAGTCACAGAATCAGGCAGGGCTGGAAGGGAGCTCAAGGCTCAGCCAGCTCCAACCCCCTGCCATGGGCAGGGACACCTCACACCACAGCAGGTTGCTCACAGCCACCTCCAGCCTGGCTGCAAAAACCTCCAGGCAGGAGGCTTCCACCACCTCCCTGGGCAACCTCTGCCAGGCTCTCACCACCCTCCTGGGCAAGAATTTCTTCCTCACATCCAATCTCAATCTCCCCACTTCTACTTTTGCTCCATCCCCCCCACTCCTATCACTCCCTCACACCCTCCAAAGTCCCTCCCCAGCTTTCTTGGAGCCCCCTTCAGATCCTGCAAGGCCACCAGAAGGTCTCCTGGGAGCCTTCTCCTCTCCAGCCTGCACAACCCCAACTCTCTCAGGCTGTCCTCAGAGCAGAGCAGCTCCAGCCCTCTGCTCCTCCTCCTGGCCCTTCTCTGGACACCTTCCAGCCCCTCCAGATCCCTCCTGGAACAGAGGCTCCAGAACTGGACCTAGTTTGCATAGAATTGTTTGTGTTTTGCCCAGAGACTGCACATTCCCTTTGTGAATCTGCATTCCAACCATGCAAGGATCCTGTGGCAGGAGTTTTGGCAACTTCCACATTAAATAAAGGGTCATAAATAGAGTTGATTAGCTAAGGGTAATTAATTCCTTAACCACTACACCATGCTGCTCCAGCAGTAGAAAGCAGCCAGCTGAAGCCACCTCTGCAAAGGTCACAGTGCTCATTTATGGACCCCAAATCCCCCCTTGCCAAATTATTCCCCCTTGCTTCTCACTCACTTCTAAGGAACTTTCCGCTGGGGAAGAGCTGCTGAATGATGGCTTCAGGTAACCACCATCTCCAACTCCATCTCCAAAGGGCTGTAGCTAATTGGAGCCCTTCCCCCCAGCAGGTGGCTGTCTCTCCAGAGGAGCAGGTACTTACACAGCAGAGGAGAACACTTGCTTCTCAGCAGGCAGCTGGTTGCCATTCAAATAGAAGATCATTTGCTTTTCTTGCAGGTCCAGGAGAAATCCTATTGTGTCCCCTTCCAGGCAAAACAAAAGAGGATTGAAAGGTTTCACCTGTGTGAAATGCCACCAGCTCCAACAGGTACTGCCTGAGGGTGTCCTGTGTCTCACTACAGGCATGGAATGGGTTGGATTCAGGTCCACTAAGGCACAAGCAGATCCAGGACCTCATTTGGACTAAGTCTAACAGGGAATAGAAATCACAGAATGGTTTGGGCTGGAAGGGACCTCCAGAGGTCACCCAGTCCAACTCCCTCAGCAGTCAGCAGGGACATCCTCCTCTAGAGCAGGTTGCTCACAGCCTTCTCCAGCCTCACCTTGAAGATCTCCAGGGATGAGGCCTCAACCACTCCCTGGGCAACCTGTTGCAGTGTTCCAGCAGCCTCCTGGTGCAGGACTTGTTCCTCACATCCATCTGCTCTGCTCTCATTTCAAACCATTGCCCCTGATGCTGTCCCTGCAGGCCATTGGGAGCAGCCTCCCTGCAGCACTCAAAGGGAACTGCTTACAAAAGCATAAATGAGGAAGAAATATTGATGCAGGTAGGAACTGATGGAAAAACAAAGAAAGGATAAAACAGTAAACAGAAAATGCAAATGCTTCTAGTCCTCCAGAGCATGAATGGTGCACAAATGTGGAAGGACTGCAGAGTTATTTTCTGAAGCCAGAAATACACAATGAAGGGTGGGGAGACACTGGCACAGGCTGCCCAGGGAGGCTGTGGCTGCCCCCTGCCTGGAGGTGTTCCAGGCCAGGCTGGGTGAGGCCCTGAGCACCCTGTGCTGGTGGGAGGTGTCCCTGCCCATGGCAGGGGGTTTGAGCTGGATGAGCTTCGAGGTCCCTTCCAACCTAACCCATTCTGTGAGTCTATGAAAATGCTGCACCCTGCCTCTCCTTGGCTGCTTCACACCCTCAGAGCAGATCCTTGCTGTAGCCTAGGTTTCTACCATGCTTGTGCAGAAGCTGATTTTGAAGAGGTTGTTTTCGTTTATCCATCCTGACAGAAGGCCTGCAGGGACAGGACCAGGAGCAATGGTTTGAAATGAGAGCAGAGCAGATGGAGATTGGATGTGAGGAACAAGTCCTGCACCAGGAGGCTGCTGGAACACTGCAACAGGTTGCCCAGGGAGGGAGCTGAGGGCTCATCCCTGGAGATCTTCAAGATGAGGCTGGACAAGGCTCTGAGCCTCTAGGGGAGGATGTCTCTGCTGCCTGCAGGGGGTTGGACTGGATGAGGTCCCTTCCAACCCAACCCATTCCATGATTCTAATGGTTCTAAGGTGGCACAGCTCACACCAGCAGGGCATGGACAGACTGTACCCAGAGGTCAAAGCCCAATTTTGCTGCCCAAGGACTTAGCCAAGAGTTTCAAGGGAGCAAGGCAGGGCAACTCCCCCTTCACACTGACCTCTAAAAGCAGACAGTTTCCTTCCACCTCCCTAAAAGAACTCTTTCCACCCTCAAAGGAACATTTCAGCCCTCTTTCTAGGAGCACCTACTGCCTTCTCTGGCAGGGGGAGTTGGACTGCATGATCTTTCAAGGTCTCCCTTCCAACCCCTAACATTCTGTGACTCCAAACAGCTACGAAGCTCTCTCCTGCTCAAGTGGCCATAGCATTATTTGCTGCTATGAGTTACTCCACACAGGAGGTTCCACTTCAACATGAGGAGGAACTGAAGGGACTGCAGCACTGCCTGGGGAGGAGAGGCTGAGAGCCCTGGGGGTGCTGAGTCTGCAGAGGAGAAGGCTGAGAGGGATCTGCTCAATGTCTATCCAGAGCTGAGGGCTGGGGGGCAGGAAGGAAGGGACAGGGACAGCCTCTGCTCACTGTGCCCTGGCATAGCACAAGAGGCAATGGATGGAAACTGCAGCACAGGAGGTTCCACCTCAGCAGGAGGAGGAACTTCTGCACTGGGAGGGGGACAGAGCCCTGGAGCAGGCTGCCTGTGGAGTCTCCTGCTCTGGAGCCTTTCCAGCCCTGGCTGGATGTGTTCCTGTGCCACCTGTGCTGGATTCCATGGTCCTGCTCTGGCGGGGACTTGGACTGGAAGATCTTTGGAGGTTCCTTCCAACCCCTAACATCCTGTGAGCTGGGATTTTACTCTGCCTTTGGGAATGGAAAAAAAAAACATTTCAGCAGCAAGGTTCTCTTCACACAGGCTGTGGAACAAGAGCCTGGTGCCACCCTGGCCGCTGCAAGCAGCAGGAAAGGCACAGCAATTCTTCACCCTTTAGTAGCATCAGGCAGTCACAGCTCTGTTCCACCTCCTCCCTTCCAGAGGATACCTGCAGTAACCCAGTCAGGATGGAGAGCAGGGAGGGAGGGGCTGGGTACCTTCTTTCCAGCAGGGGTGGGAGTGTGGTTTGCTCCTGGCGTTGTACCAGATCAGCTGCCGGCAGCCGTCGTAGGCGCAGGAGTATTCATCGTCCCCGATGCCGTAGCCCTCCTGCGGGGAGAGCAAAGCCCTGCAGCCTGCTGCTGCCGCCGCTGCTGCTCCTCACACCCAGCCCATCAACAGCAGGCAGGCTTTTCCCCACCCTGCAGGAGCTCTTTCAGCCCCAAACGGTTTCATTTTCACATCAAAAGGAGTAAGGGAGCGACAGAGTGTTGCCCTCCCAGGGTGCTTCCCCCTCTGTCAGTTCCCAGCACTGCTGCCCCTGCATGTGGTACCCAAGCAGCTCCCTGCTGCAGCTTAAAAAGTCAACACAGGCATGGAAAACACTATCCTAGCTTTAAGCCTCAAGCTTGGAATATTTCTCCCCCTCCAAGATCTGAGAAGTGTTGGAAAGGCTCCAGAGGAAGCCCCAAAGATGATCAGAGGCTGCAGAACCTCCCCTGTGGGGCCAGGCTGGGAGAGTTGGGGCTGTGCAGCCTGCAGAAGAGAAGGCTCCAGGGAGACCTCAGAGCAACCTTCCAGCACCTGAAGGGGCTCCAGGAGAGCTGGGACAAGGGCTGGGAGTGCCAGGATGAGGGACAATGGCTTGGAGCTGGGAGAGGGGAGAGTGAGAGTGGAGAGAAGGAAGAAATTGTTGTCAGTGAGGGTGGGGAGACACTGGCACAGGTTGCCCAGGGAGGCTGTGGCTGCCCCCTGCCTGGAGGTGTTCAGGGCCAGGCTGGATGAGGCCCTGAGCAGGCTGTGCTGGTGGGAGGTGTCCCTGCCCATGGCAGGGGCTTGGAGCTGGATGAGCTTTGAGCTCCCTTCCAACCCAACCCTTTCTATCAATCCATCAATCTCCAGGGGCCACCAGAACACAGAGCACACAGAAAGAACAAACCCAGAGCCACTTTACAGCATTTGTTGGACTTTGTGTCTGCCTCAGTGCCAGCCTCCCTCAGACACTGAAAAAGGTTACCAAATGATAGCCCCAAGGTCCAAGACCAATTCAGAACTGAAAGTTTGAGTGGGAGAAGAATCTGCCCAAAGGAGAGCCCAAACATGAAATCCAAAAGAGAGCTATGAGGATGATGAAGGGCCTGGAGCATCTCTGCTGTGGAGAAAGGCTAAGAGCCATGGGGTTGTTTAGTCTGGAGAGGAGAAGCCTGAGAGGGATCTGATCAAGGTCTGTAAATATCTGAGGGGTGGGTGCCAGGATGGAGGTGCCAGGCTCCTTGGGGTGGTGCCCAGGGACAGCACAAGGACCAACAGGGATGAGCTGGAACCCAGGAGGTTCTATCTCAACAGGAGGAGAAACTTCTTTGGTGTTAGGGTGCTGGAGGCCTGGAGCAGGCTGCCCAGAGAGGTTGTGGAGTCTCCTTCTCTGGAGAGCTTCCAATCCCCCCTGGATGCATTCCTGAGTGCCCTGCCCTGGGTGATGCTGCTCTGGCAGGGAGCTGGATGATCTCTGGAGATCCCTTCCAGCCCCTCCCATTCTGTGATTCCAGCAGATCACTTCCTCATGCCCAGCATTATCCTATCCTGGGCTGCAGCAGGAGAAGTGTGGCCAGCAGGGCCAGGGAGGGGATTCTGCCCCTCTGCTCCACTCTGCTCAGACCACACCTGGAGCTCTGGGTCCAGTGCTGGAGCCTCTGTTCCAGGAAGGCTCTGGAGGGGCTGGAAGGTGTCCAGAGAAGGGCCAGGAGGAGGAGCAGAGGGCTGGAGCTGCTCTGCTCTGAGGACAGCCTGAGAGAGTTGGGGTTGTGCAGGCTGGAGAGGAGAAGGCTCCCAGGAGACCTTCTGGTGGCCTTGCAGGTTCTGAAGGGGGCTCCAAGAAAGCTGGGGAGGGACTTTGGAGAGTGTGAGGGAGTGATAGGACTGGGGGGGATGGAGCAAAAGTAGAAGTGGGGAGATTGAGATTGGATGTTAGGAAGAAATTCTTGCCCAGGAGGGTGGTGAGAGCCTGGCAGAGGTTGCCCAGGTTGGTTGTGGAAGCCTCCTGCCTGGAGGGTTTTGCAGCCAGGCTGGAGGTGGCTGTGAGCAACCTGCTGTGGTGTGAGGTGTCCCTGCCCATGGCAGGGGGTTGGAGCTGGCTGAGCCTTGAGCTCCCTTCCAACCCTGACTAATTCTATGATTCTATGATTATCCAAGAGTGCAAAAAGCAGACAGGAGCTGATGCCCCAAGCCTGCCCTGCCCCAAGGTGAAGCTAAGCCCAGCTAATGGCTGTTTAATGTCCCATCTAGCACCAGGCCTTTGCTGCACCTGCTGTAAATAAAGAACATATGGCAGCACTAATGACTGTGCTTGGGCCACAGCCAGAAGATCAGATCCTTGGATTTCAGGTAGACACTTGAGGAGCTTAAACACAGCACTCGGCCACCAGCAACCAACCTGCTGAGGGAAGCTGCCCCTCCTGCTTTTAGAGCCTGCACAGCAAGCAGGCAGCAAAATGCACAACCACCAAGCTCCTTAGCACCGAGTGGGGAAAAGCTTTTAAGCTTCTTAGTCTGAAGGCAGACAGAGGAGCTTGGGCTGCAGCCACTTTCTGTTCCAGGCAGTGTTTGGTCTGCCTGTGCCCAGGACAGGCCCCCAGGGCACTTTGGGTTGGTTTAGGGGGTGGAGGATGGGTGGCTTTGCTTTGTTCTTGCTTTTGGTTTTGTTTTGAATTGAAATCTCACTTGCAGGCCACTGCTGGAAAAGTGGGACTGGAATTTGTCTGTGAGGTGGAAGTTGTGTGCTTGTTCCACAGCAGCAGAGAGCACAACCAGGAGGGTTTGTGTTCCATGAAGCACTTTCTGCTCTGCCCAAGCAGCCCCTTCCTCCAGCTGGCAGCCAGCAGCAGTGCAAGCCTGCAAATGCAGAGCTGGGGATGCAGAGCTCCTGTCCTGAGGCAGCTCAGAGCAGCTGCAGGAGGCTGCTCAGCTCCCAATGCAGAGCTCCTGTCCTGAGGCAGCTCAGAGCAGCTCCAGGAGGCTGCTCAGCTCCCAATGCAGAGCTCCTGTCCTGAGGCAGCTCAGAGCAGCTGCAGGAGGCTGCTCAGCTCCCAATGCAGAGCTCCTGTCCTGAGGCAGCTCAGAGCAGCTGCAGGAGGCTGCTCAGCTCCCAATGCAGAGCTCCTGTCCTGAGGCAGCTCAGAGCAGCTGGAGGAGGCTGCTCAGCTCCCAATGCAGAGCTCCTGTCCTGAGGCAGCTCAGAGCAGCTGCAGGAGGCTGCTCTGCTCAAAGGCTCTGCTCCCACCCCAGTGCTCCACCAGGCCTGCAGCAGTGTCCTGAAGAGCAGCAATCCAGAGGGGGTGACACTCCCTGGGGCTCTTGGAGCTGCAGAGCTCCTCCAGCCCTGGCCCTTGGGGGTTGGTGAAGTTGTCCTGGGTTTCAGAAGCCTGCCAGGGGCATGGTTGTGGCTGCTGGGCACCAGGGAGCCAGGCAGGGATGGGAAGCACAGAACCCAGAGTGCCAGGCTGGAAGGGACCCCCAGGAGCACCTGGGCCAAGCTCTCTGGGTGATGGTGGAGGTGCAGTGAGCTGCCCTGCAGCCTGGCAAGCTGGGGCTGGACAGTGCCCAGCACAGGGACTGCACTGCTTGCCCTGGAGGTGATTCCAGTGCCTGGCTGTGCTCAGGGGGACACCTTTCCTTCTGGAGCCCAATGGGAATCTCCCCAGCAGGAACTTGTCCCCAGCACCCCTTGTCTTCTCCATGGCACTGCTGGTACCAAGGGAGTCTCCATCCTCCTGGCAGCCTCCTCTGTGCACTGTTCCATGGTAAAAAAGATTGAGGCTGGAGATGAGGGAGAAATTGTTGTCAGTGAGGCTGGTGAGAGCCTGGCACAGGTTGCCCAGGGAGGCTGTGGCTGTCCCTGTGCTGGGCACTGTCCAGCCCCAGCTTGCCAGGCTGCAGGGCAGCTCACTGCACCTCCACCATCACCCAGAGAGCTTGGCCCAGGTGCTCCTGGGGGTCCCTTCCAGCCTGGCACTCTGGGTTCTGTGCTTCCCATCCCTGCCTGGCTCCCTGGTGCCCAGCAGCCACAACCATGCCCCTGGCAGGCTTCTGAAACCCAGGACAACTTCACCAACCCCCAAGGGCCAGGGCTGGAGGAGCTCTGCAGCTCCAAGAGCCCCAGGGAGTGTCACCCCCTCTGGATTGCTGCTCTTCAGGACACTGCTGCAGGCCTGGTGGAGCACTGGGGTGGGAGCAGAGCCTTTGAGCAGAGCAGCCTCCTGCAGCTGCTCTGAGCTGCCTCAGGACAGGAGCTCTGCATTGGGAGCTGAGCAGCCTCCTCCAGCTGCTCTGAGCTGCCTCAGGACAGGAGCTCTGCATTGGGAGCTGAGCAGCCTCCTGCAGCTGCTCTGAGCTGCCTCAGGACAGGAGCTCTGCATTGGGAGCTGAGCAGCCTCCTGCAGCTGCTCTGAGCTGCCTCAGGACAGGAGCTCTGCATTGGGAGCTGAGCAGCCTCCTGGAGCTGCTCTGAGCTGCCTCAGGACAGGAGCTCTGCATTGGGAGCTGAGCAGCCTCCTGCAGCTGCTCTGAGCTGCCTCAGGACAGGAGCTCTGCATCCCCAGCTCTGCATTTGCAGGCTTGCACTGCTGCTGGCTGCCAGCTGGAGGAAGGGGCTGCTTGGGCAGAGCAGAAAGTGCTTCATGGAACACAAACCCTCCTGGTTGTGCTCTCTGCTGCTGTGGAACAAGCACACAACTTCCACCTCACAGACAAATTCCAGTCCCACTTTTCCAGCAGTGGCCTGCAAGTGAGATTTCAATTCAAAACAAAACCAAAAGCAAGAACAAAGCAAAGCCACCCATCCTCCACCCCCTAAACCAACCCAAAGTGCCCTGGGGGCCTGTCCTGGGCACAGGCAGACCAAACACTGCCTGGAACAGAAAGTGGCTGCAGCCCAAGCTCCTCTGTCTGCCTTCAGACTAAGAAGCTTAAAAGCTTTTCCCCACTCGGTGCTAAGGAGCTTGGTGGTTGTGCATTTTGCTGCCTGCTTGCTGTGCAGGCTCTAAAAGCAGGAGGGGCAGCTTCCCTCAGCAGGTTGGTTGCTGGTGGCCGAGTGCTGTGTTTAAGCTCCTCAAGTGTCTACCTGAAATCCAAGGATCTGATCTTCTGGCTGTGGCCCAAGCACAGTCATTAGTGCTGCCATATGTTCTTTATTTACAGCAGGTGCAGCAAAGGCCTGGTGCTAGATGGGACATTAAACAGCCATTAGCTGGGCTTAGCTTCACCTTGGGGCAGGGCAGGCTTGGGGCATCAGCTCCTGTCTGCTTTTTGCACTCTTGGATAATCATAGAATCATAGAATTAGTCAGGGTTGGAAGGGAGCTCAAGGCTCAGCCAGCTCCAACCCCCTGCCATGGGCAGGGACACCTCACACCACAGCAGGTTGCTCACAGCCACCTCCAGCCTGGCTGCAAAAACCTCCAGGCAGGAGGCTTCCACCACCTCCCTGGGCAACCTCTGCCAGGCTCTCACCACCCTCCTGGGCAAGAATTTCTTCCTAACATCCAATCTCAATCTCCCCACTTCTACTTTTGCTCCATCCCCCCCAGTCCTATCACTCCCTCACACTCTCCAAAGTCCCTCCCCAGCTTTCTTGGAGCCCCCTTCAGAACCTGCAAGGCCACCAGAAGGTCTCCTGGGAGCCTTCTCCTCTCCAGCCTGCACAACCCCAACTCTCTCAGGCTGTCCTCAGAGCAGAGCAGCTCCAGCCCTCTGCTCCTCCTCCTGGCCCTTCTCTGGACACCTTCCAGCCCCTCCAGAGCCTTCCTGGAACAGAGGCTCCAGCACTGGACCCAGAGCTCCAGGTGTGGTCTGAGCAGAGTGGAGCAGAGGGGCAGAATCCCCTCCCTGGCCCTGCTGGCCACACTTCTCCTGCTGCAGCCCAGGATAGGATAATGCTGGGCATGAGGAAGTGATCTGCTGGAATCACAGAATGGGAGGGGCTGGAAGGGATCTCCAGAGATCATCCAGCTCCCTGCCAGAGCAGCATCACCCAGGGCAGGGCACTCAGGAATGCATCCAGGGGGGATTGGAAGCTCTCCAGAGAAGGAGACTCCACAACCTCTCTGGGCAGCCTGCTCCAGGCCTCCAGCACCCTAACACCAAAGAAGTTTCTCCTCCTGTTGAGATAGAACCTCCTGGGTTCCAGCTCATCCCTGTTGGTCCTTGTGCTGTCCCTGGGCACCACCCCAAGGAGCCTGGCACCTCCATCCTGGCACCCACCCCTCAGATATTTACAGACCTTGATCAGATCCCTCTCAGGCTTCTCCTCTCCAGACTAAACAACCCCATGGCTCTTAGCCTTTCTCCACAGCAGAGATGCTCCAGGCCCTTCATCATCCTCATAGCTCTCTTTTGGATTTCATGTTTGGGCTCTCCTTTGGGCAGATTCTTCTCCCACTCAAACTTTCAGTTCTGAATTGGTCTTGGACCTTGGGGCTATCATTTGGTAACCTTTTTCAGTGTCTGAGGGAGGCTGGCACTGAGGCAGACACAAAGTCCAACAAATGCTGTAAAGTGGCTCTGGGTTTGTTCTTTCTGTGTGCTCTGTGTTCTGGTGGCCCCTGGAGATTGATGGATTGATAGAAAGGGTTGGGTTGGAAGGGAGCTCAAAGCTCATCCAGCTCCAAGCCCCTGCCATGGGCAGGGACACCTCCCACCAGCACAGCCTGCTCAGGGCCTCATCCAGCCTGGCCCTGAACACCTCCAGGCAGGGGGCAGCCACAGCCTCCCTGGGCAACCTGTGCCAGTGTCTCCCCACCCTCACTGACAACAATTTCTTCCTTCTCTCCACTCTCACTCTCCCCTCTCCCAGCTCCAAGCCATTGTCCCTCATCCTGGCACTCCCAGCCCTTGTCCCAGCACTCCTGGAGCCTCTTCAGCTACTGGAAGGTTAAGGTCTCCCTGGAGCCTTCTCATCCACAGCCCCAACTCTCCCAGCCTGGCCCCACAGGGGAGGTTCTGCAGCCTCTGATCATCTTTGGGGCTTCCTCTGGAGCCTTTCCAACACTTCTCAGATCTTGGAGGGGGAGAAATATTCCAAGCTTGAGGCTTAAAGCTAGGATAGTGTTTTCCATGCCTGTGTTGACTTTTTAAGCTGCAGCAGGGAGCTGCTTGGGTACCACATGCAGGGGCAGCAGTGCTGGGAACTGACAGAGGGGGAAGCACCCTGGGAGGGCAACACTCTGTCGCTCCCTTACTCCTTTTGATGTGAAAATGAAACCGTTTGGGGCTGAAAGAGCTCCTGCAGGGTGGGGAAAAGCCTGCCTGCTGTTGATGGGCTGGGTGTGAGGAGCAGCAGCGGCGGCAGCAGCAGGCTGCAGGGCTTTGCTCTCCCCGCAGGAGGGCTACGGCATCGGGGACGATGAATACTCCTGCGCCTACGACGGCTGCCGGCAGCTGATCTGGTACAACGCCAGGAGCAAACCACACTCCCACCCCTGCTGGAAAGAAGGTACCCAGCCCCTCCCTCCCTGCTCTCCATCCTGACTGGGTTACTGCAGGTATCCTCTGGAAGGGAGGAGGTGGAACAGAGCTGTGACTGCCTGATGCTACTAAAGGGTGAAGAATTGCTGTGCCTTTCCTGCTGCTTGCAGCGGCCAGGGTGGCACCAGGCTCTTGTTCCACAGCCTGTGTGAAGAGAACCTTGCTGCTGAAATGTTTTTTTTTTCCATTCCCAAAGGCAGAGTAAAATCCCAGCTCACAGGATGTTAGGGGTTGGAAGGAACCTCCAAAGATCTTCCAGTCCAAGTCCCCGCCAGAGCAGGACCATGGAATCCAGCACAGGTGGCACAGGAACACATCCAGCCAGGGCTGGAAAGGCTCCAGAGCAGGAGACTCCACAGGCAGCCTGCTCCAGGGCTCTGTCCCCCTCCCAGTGCAGAAGTTCCTCCTCCTGCTGAGGTGGAACCTCCTGTGCTGCAGTTTCCATCCATTGCCTCTTGTGCTATGCCAGGGCACAGTGAGCAGAGGCTGTCCCTGTCCCTTCCTTCCTGCCCCCCAGCCCTCAGCTCTGGATAGACATTGAGCAGATCCCTCTCAGCCTTCTCCTCTGCAGACTCAGCACCCCCAGGGCTCTCAGCCTCTCCTCCCCAGGCAGTGCTGCAGTCCCTTCAGTTCCTCCTCATGTTGAAGTGGAACCTCCTGTGTGGAGTAACTCATAGCAGCAAATAATGCTATGGCCACTTGAGCAGGAGAGAGCTTCGTAGCTGTTTGGAGTCACAGAATGTTAGGGGTTGGAAGGGAGACCTTGAAAGATCATGCAGTCCAACTCCCCCTGCCAGAGAAGGCAGTAGGTGCTCCTAGAAAGAGGGCTGAAATGTTCCTTTGAGGGTGGAAAGAGTTCTTTTAGGGAGGTGGAAGGAAACTGTCTGCTTTTAGAGGTCAGTGTGAAGGGGGAGTTGCCCTGCCTTGCTCCCTTGAAACTCTTGGCTAAGTCCTTGGGCAGCAAAATTGGGCTTTGACCTCTGGGTACAGTCTGTCCATGCCCTGCTGGTGTGAGCTGTGCCACCTTAGAACCATTAGAATCATGGAATGCTTTGGGTTGGAAGGGACCTCATCCACTCCAACCCCCTGCAGGCAGCAGAGACATCCTCCCCTAGAGGCTCAGAGCCTTGTCCAGCCTCATCTTGAAGATCTCCAGGGATGAGCCCTCAGCTCCCTCCCTGGGCAACCTGTTGCAGTGTTCCAGCAGCCTCCTGGTGCAGGACTTGTTCCTCACATCCAATCTCCATCTGCTCTGCTCTCATTTCAAACCATTGCTCCTGGTCCTGTCCCTGCAGGCCTTCTGTCAGGATGGATAAACGAAAACAACCTCTTCAAAATCAGCTTCTGCACAAGCATGGTAGAAACCTAGGCTACAGCAAGGATCTGCTCTGAGGGTGTGAAGCAGCCAAGGAGAGGCAGGGTGCAGCATTTTCATAGACTCACAGAATGGGTTAGGTTGGAAGGGACCTCGAAGCTCATCCAGCTCAAACCCCCTGCCATGGGCAGGGACACCTCCCACCAGCACAGGGTGCTCAGGGCCTCACCCAGCCTGGCCTGGAACACCTCCAGGCAGGGGGCAGCCACAGCCTCCCTGGGCAGCCTGTGCCAGTGTCTCCCCACCCTTCATTGTGTATTTCTGGCTTCAGAAAATAACTCTGCAGTCCTTCCACATTTGTGCACCATTCATGCTCTGGAGGACTAGAAGCATTTGCATTTTCTGTTTACTGTTTTATCCTTTCTTTGTTTTTCCATCAGTTCCTACCTGCATCAATATTTCTTCCTCATTTATGCTTTTGTAAGCAGTTCCCTTTGAGTGCTGCAGGGAGGCTGCTCCCAATGGCCTGCAGGGACAGCATCAGGGGCAATGGTTTGAAATGAGAGCAGAGCAGATGGATGTGAGGAACAAGTCCTGCACCAGGAGGCTGCTGGAACACTGCAACAGGTTGCCCAGGGAGTGGTTGAGGCCTCATCCCTGGAGATCTTCAAGGTGAGGCTGGAGAAGGCTGTGAGCAACCTGCTCTAGAGGAGGATGTCCCTGCTGACTGCTGAGGGAGTTGGACTGGGTGACCTCTGGAGGTCCCTTCCAGCCCAAACCATTCTGTGATTTCTATTCCCTGTTAGACTTAGTCCAAATGAGGTCCTGGATCTGCTTGTGCCTTAGTGGACCTGAATCCAACCCATTCCATGCCTGTAGTGAGACACAGGACACCCTCAGGCAGTACCTGTTGGAGCTGGTGGCATTTCACACAGGTGAAACCTTTCAATCCTCTTTTGTTTTGCCTGGAAGGGGACACAATAGGATTTCTCCTGGACCTGCAAGAAAAGCAAATGATCTTCTATTTGAATGGCAACCAGCTGCCTGCTGAGAAGCAAGTGTTCTCCTCTGCTGTGTAAGTACCTGCTCCTCTGGAGAGACAGCCACCTGCTGGGGGGAAGGGCTCCAATTAGCTACAGCCCTTTGGAGATGGAGTTGGAGATGGTGGTTACCTGAAGCCATCATTCAGCAGCTCTTCCCCAGCGGAAAGTTCCTTAGAAGTGAGTGAGAAGCAAGGGGGAATAATTTGGCAAGGGGGGATTTGGGGTCCATAAATGAGCACTGTGACCTTTGCAGAGGTGGCTTCAGCTGGCTGCTTTCTACTGCTGGAGCAGCATGGTGTAGTGGTTAAGGAATTAATTACCCTTAGCTAATCAACTCTATTTATGACCCTTTATTTAATGTGGAAGTTGCCAAAACTCCTGCCACAGGATCCTTGCATGGTTGGAATGCAGATTCACAAAGGGAATGTGCAGTCTCTGGGCAAAACACAAACAATTCTATGCAAACTAGGTCCAGTTCTGGAGCCTCTGTTCCAGGAGGGATCTGGAGGGGCTGGAAGGTGTCCAGAGAAGGGCCAGGAGGAGGAGCAGAGGGCTGGAGCTGCTCTGCTCTGAGGACAGCCTGAGAGAGTTGGGGTTGTGCAGGCTGGAGAGGAGAAGGCTCCCAGGAGACCTTCTGGTGGCCTTGCAGGATCTGAAGGGGGCTCCAAGAAAGCTGGGGAGGGACTTTGGAGGGTGTGAGGGAGTGATAGGAGTGGGGGGGATGGAGCAAAAGTAGAAGTGGGGAGATTGAGATTGGATGTGAGGAAGAAATTCTTGCCCAGGAGGGTGGTGAGAGCCTGGCAGAGGTTGCCCAGGGAGGTGGTGGAAGCCTCCTGCCTGGAGGTTTTTGCAGCCAGGCTGGAGGTGGCTGTGAGCAACCTGCTGTGGTGTGAGGTGTCCCTGCCCATGGCAGGGGGTTGGAGCTGGCTGAGCCTTGAGCTCCCTTCCAGCCCTGCCTGATTCTGTGACTCTGTGATGCCATGCCATGGCCCTACCATGACACATGGCAGTGGAATGAGGCTGGAGCAAAGGGGAACAAACTTCTGGAGGTGCTTCAGCATTTTTTGTTTGGATCATTTAAAAAGAGAAGCTTCAGTCCTGGAAATCCACAGCTCCACAGACTGCACTGGGCTGGAAGGGACCCTCCCAGGGCATCCTGCCCAACCCCCTGCAGGCAGCAGGGACACCTCCAGCTGGAGCAGGCTGCCCAGGGACACAGCCAGGCTGAGCTTGAATGGCTCCAGGGATGGAGCCTCCAGCACCTACCTGGATTGGGTGCCAGGCTGTGTCCTGGGTACCAGGCTGTGCCCTAGGTGCCAGGCTGTGCTCTTGGTGACAGGCTCTGCCCTGGGTACCAGGCTGCTTTCTGGGTGCCAGGCTGTGCCCTGGTGCCAGGCGGTGTTCTGGGTGCCAAGTTGCTCTCTGGGTGCCAAGTTGTTCTCTGGGTGCCAGGCTTTGTTCTGGGTACCAGTCTGCTCTCTGGATGCCAGGCTGCTCTCTGGGTGCCAGGCTGTGTTCTGGGTACCAGTCTGCTATTTGGATGCCATGCTGCTCTCTGGGTGCCAGTCTGCTCTCTGGGTGTCAGGCTGTGTTCTGCATGCCAGGCTGCTCTCTGGGTGCCAGGCTGTGTTCTGCATGCCAGGCTGCTGAGTGCCAGGCTGTGCCATGGGTACCAGCTGCTTTCTGGGTGCCAGTCTGCTCTCTGGATGCCAGACTGTCCTGGTGGACACATCTGCTGTGGTGCCCATGTGCCCATGCCCAGGTGTGGGTGGGCAGCCTTTCCTGGCTGCCTGGTAGGTGACTGCAGAGGGGCCCTGGCAGCGAGTGAGGAGCTGAGCAGTAAGCAAGGGAAGTGTGGAGCTGGCCCTGGATGTGCCAGAGGCTTTAGTGCCAGCTGCCTGCAGGGCCCTGCTGCAGGAGGTCCTTGGCCCTCAGGGGCTGGTTGGTCACAGAGTCACAGAATGGTCCAGGCTGGGAGGGAGCTCCAAAGCTCATCCAGTCCAACCCCCTGCACTCAGCAGGGACACCCCCAACTGGAGCAGGGACATCCCCAGCTGGGGCAGGTCACCCAGAGCCCTGTCCAGCCTCACCTTGAATATCTCCAGGGATGGAGCCTCAACCACCTCCCTGAGCAACCTGTTGCAGTGTTCCAGCAGCCTCCTGGTGCAGGACTTGTTCCTCACATCCAATCTCAATCTGCTCTGCTCTGGTTTGAAGCCATTGTCCCTGGGCCTGTCCCTGCAGGCCTCTCTGCAGCCTTCCTGGAGCCCCTTCAGGTCCTGGCAGGTTGCTCTAAGGTCTGCCTGGAGCCTTCTCTTCCCCAGGCTGAACACCCCCAGCTCCCTCAGCCTGTCCCATAGCAGAGCTGCTCCAACCCCCTGAGCATTTTCGTGGCCCTGCTCTGGACCCTCTCTATCAGGTCCAGGTCCTCCCTGCACTGATGATGATGAAGCTGTGGTGCTGCTGAAGCCCTTCTCCAGCTCTTGCTCTCCACCTTGTTGCAGATCTGGCTTCTTTGCTGCAGCCAGTTTCATGTCCTACCAACAATGTGAGTTCAACTTTGGGGCAAAGCCTTTCAAGTACCCCCCAGCACTGAAGTTCAGTACCTTCAATGACTATGCCTTTCTGACAGCAGAAGAGAAAATCATCCTGCCCAGGTAAGCCTCCTGCCTGCCTGCAGCCTTTGCATGCAGAGCAGCAAAACCCTTTGCTTCTGACTTGTGCACTCCTAGAATCATAGAATCCTGCAGTTGTTTCACCTGGAAAAGACCTCTGAGATCCTTGCCCCCTGCCTGGAGGTGTTCCAGGCCAGGCTGGATGAGGCCCTGAGCACCATGGGCTGGTGGGAGGTGTCCCTGCCCATGGCAGGAGGTTGGCACTGGATGGTCTTGGAGCTCCCTTCCAACCCAACCCATTCTATGAATTGCGGAGTCCAACCAGCAGCCCAACCCCACCATGGCCATCAAACCATGGCTCTAAGTGCCATGGCCACAGGGTTCTGGATCACCTGCAGGGAGGGTGACTCAACCACCTCCCAGCCTGCTTACCCAAGCTACCTTTCAGGGGCTCAGACCACCATAGGTCACTGCAGGACAGGATTAGACCACAAACTGCAGTGCAACTTCTAGAATCCTCATCCTGGCACTGCCAGCCCTTGCCCAAAGTCCCTCCCCAGCTCTCCTGGAGCCCCTTCAGGTACTGGAAGGCTGCTCTGAGGTCTCCTTGGAGCCTTTTGTTCTGAACAGCCCCAACTCTCCCAGCATGTCCCCACAGGATCAATCTCCTCTCCTCAACCCATTCCTTGTTTCTGTGCGAGGAAGGGAGGTTCCCTGGAGCTGCAGTCAGACTTTTGAGCCTGTCTGGGGAATCACAGAGCTGTCAGGGCTGGGAGGGAGCTCAAGGCTCAGCCAGCTCCAACCCCTGCCATGGGCAGGGACACCTCACACCACAGCAGGTTGCTCACAGCCACCTCCAGCCTGGCTGCAAAAACCTCCAGGCAGGAGGCTTCCACCACCTCCCTGGGCAACCTCTGCCAGGCTCTCACCACCCTCCTGGGCAAGAATTTCTTCCTCACATCCAATCTCAATCTCCCCACTTCTACTTTTGCTCCATCCCCCCCACTCCTATCACTCCCTCACACCCTCCAAAGTCCCTCCCCAGCTTCCCTCAACTTAATGGGCAGGGCAGGAGATACCCAACCAAACCCATCCAGTTAGAGTAAGTTTGGGGAATATAAGCTAAAGGAAAATGAATCAGTGATTAGCACACAGTAAAGAGTCTTCAGTACAGCTGTCCTTTTCAGTTGGTTGAGGAGCCTTAATTCAATCAAGATGTCTAAATTAACATTGACCTAATTTGTGAGGGGGCAGCATGGAAGGCCTGAGGCATTGTCAGGCTTGGGGTTGTCCTTCTTTCCTGATCCAGATGCAGACATCAGCCCCATGTGGGGATGGTGATGAGGATTTTGCAACCCAACCCCCCCATGGCCACCAAACCATGGCCCCAAGTGCCATGGCCACAGGTTCTGCAACCCCCTAGCCGTGGGGACTCCACCACCTCCCTGGGCAGCCTCTGCCAATCCCTCACCACTCTGGCAGCAAAGACATTTTGCCTCCTCTCCAACCTAAGCCTCTCCTGGCACAATTTCAGGACATTTCCTCTCCTTCTATCACCTGAGAGTGGGGAGCAGAGCCCAACCCCCACCTGGCTGCAGCCTCCTCTCAGGAGCTGTAGAGAGCAATGAGGTCTCCCTCAGCCTCCTCTTCTCCACACCAACCCCCCCCAGCTCCCTCAGCTGCTCCTCCCCAGCCCTCTTCTCCAGACCCTTCCCCACCTTTCTTGTCCTTCTCTGGACCTGCTCCAGCTCCTCAGTGTCCTTCTGGCAGTCAGGAGCCCAAAACTGAACCTAGTGGAACAGAAACAATAGCAGGAATGCAGGATATTTGGTATCCCAGACTGGGTCCAGGTGTCCTGGAAGGTTGCTCTGAGGTCTCCCTGGAACCTTCTCTTCTGCAGGCTGCACAGCCCCAACTCTCCCAGCCTGGCCCCACAGGGGAGTTTCTGCAGCCTCTGCTCACCTCTGTGGCCTCCTCTGGAGCCTCTCCAGCAGCTCCAGGTCCTTCTTGTGCTGGGGGCCCCAGAGCTGGAGGCAGTGCTGCAGGTGGGGTCTGAGCAGAGCAGAGCAGAGGGCAGAATCCCCTCCCTGTGCTGCTGCTCTCCCTGCTCTGGATGCAGCTCAGCACACAGCTGCCTGCTGGGCTGCCAGGGACCACTGCTGGCTCCTGAGCACTTTGTCACCCCCTGACCCCCCCAAGGCCTTCTCCTGCAGGCTGCTCTCAGCCACTCCTCCCCCAGCCTGGCTCTGTGCTTGGCACTGCCCTGCCCCAGCTGCAGGACCTTGCCCTTGGCCTCGTTGAACTCCGTGAGGCCAGAGTTAAATACACTCCAGAGAAGCAGCTGGGAGCTGCTGAGAGATGTTGAGAGCCTTTGTGTTTTGCTGTAGAGAAATTCACCCTCTGACTCCTGCCCCCAAAGGGTTGTCCAGGCCTGGCCCAGGCTGCCCAGGGCAGTGCTGGAGTCCCCATCCCTGGAGGGGTGTCAGAGCCATGGATCTGTGGTGCTGAGTGCCATGGTTTGATGGTGCCCTGGCAGTGCTGGGGTAAGGCTTGGACCTGGTGATCTTAAGGGCCTCTTTCAAGCAGAGGTGGCTCAGCCCCACCTCTGCAGCCTGTCCAGGTCCCTCTGAATGAATCCCTTCCCCCCAGAGTGTCTGCTGCACCACCCAGCTTGTTGTCATCCATCCAGGGGACTCGGATGCTGAGGGTACCTCAGCCCCAGTGGCCACACTGCAGCCCAGCCCCCAGCCCCCTCTGGAGGCGTTCAGCCTCTCTTGTGGGACACAGTGGCTGGCGAGGGGTGGCGCAGTCAGGAGCTGAGTTGGGTGTGCTGCAGCCCTCAGTACGCTTCTGATTCTCTCCTTTAGAGCCAGGCTGACGTGTGTGTGTGTGTTTGGGGGGTGTCTGTCTGCAGACACAGGCGGCTGGCTCTGCTGAAGCAGGTGAGCATCCGGGAGAACTGCTGCACGCTCTGCTGCGACGAGGTAGCCGACACCGAGCTGCGGCCCTGTGGACACAGGTAAGGCCCTGCCAACAGCTCAGCCCCAGCGAGAGGGACACAAATGTCTCTCACATCCATGGGTGCACAGAATGGGTTGGCTTGGATGGCACCTCGAAGATCATCCTCTTCCCACCCCCCTGCTGTGGGCAGGGACACCTCCCACCAGCACAGGCTCCTCAGGGCCTCATCCAGCCTGGCCTGGAACACCTCCAGGCAGGGGGCAGCCACAGCCTCCCTGGGCAACCTGTGCCAGTCTCTCCCCACCCTCACTGACCACAATTTCTTCCTCCTCTCCACTCTCACTCTCCCCTCTCCCAGCTCCAAGCCATTGTCCCTCATCCTGGCACTGCCAGCCCTTGGCCCAAGTCCCTCCCCTGCTCTCCTGGAGCCCCTTCAAGTCCTGGAAGGCTGCTCTGAGGTCTCCCTGGAGCCTTCTCAAAGCTGAACGGTCCCAACTCTCCCAGCCTGTTCCCACAGGGGAGGTTCTGCAGCCTCTGATCATCTCTGTGGCCTCCTCTGTCCCTTTGTGGGCCTCCTATGGGGACAGCCAAGGGAGTTGGGGTTGTTCAGCCTGGAGACGAGAAGGCTTCAGGCAGACCTTACAGCTGCCTTCCAGTACCTGAAGGATGCTCCAAGAAGGCTGCAGAGGGACTGCTCCCAAAGGCCTGCAGGGACAGGACCAGGGGCAATGGTTTGAAAATGAGAGCAGAGCAGATGGATGTGAGGAACAAGTTCTGCACCATGTTCCCCCTGGAGAATTTCCTCCTACCCTCCAGTCTAAATCTATTAGATATTAGAGAGAGATATTAGAGAGAGACCAGATGCAGGCCCTGATTATCTTGCTGAGCTCCCTAGCATAAAGGGAAGCACCCTTGCTTGTAAGGATGTGACAGGTTGAGGTTCAGAGCTTCCCACTGTGGCACTCAACCTACACCTGAGCAGATTTAATCCCCCTCACTGACAGTTCTCTTGAGTGTGTTTCTAGCAGACCAACCAAGCTGCTTGATGCTTGGGTGGAGCAGTGGGGGGGATTTGTTAATTTTTCCTACTCTCCATGCAAGCTTTAACTGATGTCTTTGGTTTTCTCCTCCTGCAGTGACCTGTGCATGGAGTGTGCCTTGCAACTGGAGACCTGCCCTTTGTGTCGACAGGAAATCCAAACCCGAGTCAGACAGATCTCCCACATTTCATGACACAGGTGGAGAAGCACCACAGACTTTGGGGTTTTTCTTTAAGGCAACTCCCACCAGAAAGAGGGGGGCAACCCAAACCAACAAACCGACATCAAGCATCTGGAAGCAACCTTGGTGCACACAGAAGCGGAGCCAGGGCCAGGCCTCCTGCTCGGCTGCCATCTGTTTCTCCCCAAAACCACAGCTTGGAATAAGCCACCTGAGCTTGCCAGCCACTGGAACCAGTGTGAGCAGTGAGGAGAGCTGCTGCAGAGGTCACTGTGCTTGTGGCTCTTGGTTTCCTCCAAGCAAGCTGCCAGGAGGGTGTCTCTCTTCCTCCCCACCCCCTTCTCACCTGAGGGCGCTGGAAACGCCCCCACAATGGCTGCAGCTTAGGAGGGCAGAGAGCCGTCTCCTGCAGCAGGAGCCCTCCTGGTCCCCTGCTCCAGAGCCTCTTCCTGTCGGCAGAAGTCGGTCCCTAAAGCGAGAAGGCTGAAGATTTCCAGGTCGTGTAAGCCTCCTGCCGGTCAGAGCCTCTTGGTGTTGGAAACTGCTCCCAGGCTGCCTCTGGAGCCAGCCCAAGGACGGCGGCGTGGAGACAGCTCCCAGCTTCCAAATCCCTTGGGGTTTCCAAAGAATGTTCTGAGGTTGTTTTTAAAACCCTTTCCCACATGGGCTGGGTGTTTTCAAGTACGTTAAGGATGCTTTTAACTTCAGATCCCCACAGCTTTGGGTTTGTTTGGTTGTTTGTTTTTTTTTTTGGGGGGGTTTTTTTGGGTGTGGATATCGTTTTCAGGAGGGATTCTTCCCCACTTAATCCTAAAGCTGGACTGGAATTAATTTGATAATTCTGAGTCCTTTTTTTAAAGTCTCAGCAAAGCTCTGTTTTTTAATCAGTGTTGGGGTGGTTTTGGTTTTGGGTTTTTTTTGTGGGGGGGAGAGTTCTGTTCACTTGGGGAAATTTGGAGTTATTGGAGGAGAATTTGGGGCCAGTTTATTTAAAAAAAAAAAAAAAAACAAAATAACAAAAAAAAGGAAAAAGAAGAAAAAAATGGTTTTAGGGTAGCAAGTTCAAGTCTTCTTCTGTAACTCCTTCAACATGCACCTTGCTTGCCCTGCTCTCAGCAGGTTTGGGGCCACACTTTGTGTTGTTTTTTGGTTTTTTTTTTTTTTTTTTTATGGTAGGGACCTCTGGTCCAGTGGAAATGCCACATCTGTGATGGTTTTGTTATGTTGAGGACGCATTTCAGCAGGCAGCTCGTGACTGTTCTTCCCTGGGTTCCTCCAAAGCAGTCAGGGGTGCACGGCTGGTGTCAGGAAAGGAGCACAAAAATCTGTGGAGTTTCTGCTTATTTTGCACCAACTTCAGGATGTGACTCAAGTCTCACTTCCAAGACCTGCACAGGTGGTTTTTGTGTTTAAAAAAAAAAAAAACAAGAGTAGAACTTTACTAATTCACACACAACCAAACCCATCCCCTTCTTGGCAGTACAGCACAGAAGCAGCAGTGCTCAGGCTGGAAGGGGCCTCAGAGATCATCTGCTCCAACCTCCTGCCGTGGGCAGGGGCAGCTCTCAGCCAGGCTCAGCTGCTCCAGGCCTCATCCAGCCTGGCCTTGAGCACCCCCAGGCAGGAGGCAGCCACAGCCTCCCTGGGCAGCCTGTGCCAGAGTCTCACCTCCCTCACACTGAACAACTTCTTCCTCAGCTCCACTCTAACCCTGCTCTGCCTCAGCTCCAAACCATTCCCCCTTGGCCTGGCTCTAGGCCCCCTCAGCAAAAGTTCCTCTGCAGCCTTCCTGCAGGATCCCTTCAGGTCCTGGCAGGCAGCTCTGAGGTCCCCCTGGAGCCTTCTCCTCTGCAGGCTGCACACCCCCAGCTCCCTCAGCCTGGCCTCCCAGCAGAGCTGCTCCAGCCCTTGGAGCATCTTTGTGGCCTCTTCTGGCCTCACTCCACAGCTCTGTGTCCTCCTTCTGCTGGGGACAGCAGAGCTGGAGGCAGGACTGGAGGTGAGGTGTGAGCAGAGCAGAGCCCAGGGGCAGAATCCCCTCTGCTGCCCTCCTGCCCACACTCCTCTGGCTGCAGCCCAGCACAGGGCTGCAGGAGGGCACTGCTGGCTCCTGGGGAGCTGCTCAGCAATTAGTTGACCCAAGTCTCTTTCTCCAGAGCTACTCCCAAGCCAAGCAGAGGCTGTTGTAGTGAACTCTCATGCTACAATGTATATTTTTAAAACCATTTATTATCTTTCTGGTACTATGAACAAAGCAGAGCTGAGGATGCTGCTTCCTGCTGAGCACTACAGCTTCCTCCCAACCTAAACAGAAGCTGTGAGAGGGTTCCAAATGGAATCCTCCTTCTGCCTTTGCTAACTCAAGGGTGCTGAATTTCACAGGCTCACAGGATGTTAGGGGTTGGAAGGGATCTCCAAAGATCTTCCAGTCCAAGCCCCCTGCCAGAGCAGGACCACAGAATCCAGCACAGGTGGCACAGGAACACATCCAGACAGAGCTGGAAAGTCCCCAGAGAAGGAGACTCCACAACCTCTCTTTTCATCCAGAAAGATACTGAAAAACCATGAAAAAATGGCTCCAGCGAAGCACTGGACACACTGTGTGAATTAGAAAAGTTCTGCCCATCATTTTCTGGTTGACTTCTCCTCTATCCCCAAATCCAGACTGAACCCAAGCCCAGAGTGCTGGTTAAGACTTCTTGCTCAGTCTGGAGAAGAGATCAGTCTGGAAGGCTCCGAGGTGACCTTCTTGTGGCCTTGCAGTATCTGAAGGGGGCTACAAGAAAGCTGGGGAGGGACTTTTTAGGATCTCAGGTAGTGATAGGACTGGGGGGAATGGAATAAAGCTGGAAGTGGGGAGATTCAGGCTGGACGTGAGGAAGAAGTTCTTCCCCATGAGAGCCTGGAATGGGTTGTGCAGGGAGGTGGTTGAGGCTCCATCCCTGGAGGTGTTTAAGGCCAGGCTGGATGAGGCTCTGGCCAGCCTGATGTAGTGTGAGGTGTCCCTGCCCATGGCAGGGGGGTTGGAACTGGATGAGCCTTGTGGTCCCTTCCAACCCTGACTGATTCTGTGATTCTATGAATCCTCTTCCACCTCAGCTGCCTGTTTCTCATTCCAGTCAGACTTGGCAAATCAGTGCCCATGGGTTGGGGGGCATGACCCTCATTTCCTCACCAAGTTTCCTGCCCATGTTCTGCTGCAATTCACAGCCCCAGCCTAGGGCTGAGAGTCCCTTCCTGCTGGGTGCTGAGCCAGCAGCCACGTCCACACCATCACTGCCACATGGGTCTCAGCATTTCACAATCACTTGAGGTTTCAAAGGCTTCCAAACTGCAACAATAAGGTCGGTTGGGGTTGTTGTTGTTGTTTCTTTTTTTAAACCCTAAGGTGCAAACCATACTTTAGGGGAAGAGGTGAGACCAGAACCATTTTGAACTCTGCCTTAATAGATTCTAGTAATCTTCAGGGCTTTCCTTGCCCTGGCCAGGATTTAACTGAGGTAAAATTTTTCAGAAGTGCCTAGGACTCCTGATTCCTATCAACTGCTGCCTGAGCTTGAGCTCTTAGGGCCTGTGCCCACAATGGCTTGGAGGTGGCTGGAGGGTGACCCTGAGAGAGCCTGGCTTGCCTTTGTGGACACAGGGACTAAATTGCATCCATTCTTGCTTGCAAAAGATGGGAATGCTTTGGAAAATTTTGCCCCAGAGAGTCTTCCATGCAGCTATAGCTGGTGCTGGGCAGAGAAAGCCAGAGAGGCTGGAGCAGGGAGCTGTGGTGCAGAGGGGGCTGTCCTGTTCATTTCACGGAGGGAAGGCAAGGCTACAGTGTGACTGGCTTTCGGCTGAAATCCACCCTGGGGGCACGCTGGGGAAGCTCAGTGCCCCCCGCACGCCTGGTGCGGTGTACCCCCTGGTCCCTGAGCTCCCTCGGGGCTCTGGGGACCGGCGAGGTGGTGGCTCTGCAGGCCCTCGGAAGGGGCAAGGAATTGTAGCAAAGTTGTCCGTTCAACAATAAAAAATGTCTCGAAGGCTGGTCGTTCTGATTCCTTTCGCTTCTGCCGAGAGGCAGGGTTTAACAAACGGGCTGGCACCGGAGGGCGCTGTGGGCGGCCTGTGGGAGAGGGGGAGCCGGCCCTGGAAGGCGGCGCTGAGACAGGACCGGCGCCAGACCGGCGTCTCTGCTTGCGTGCAGCCTACCAGCACGGCTTCTGCCGGGGTGCCCCAAATCACGGCCGGCCGGCTGGGTGGGTGAGCGCTGCCCCTCAGCCCTCCGGCCCCGCTCCGTCAGGGGAGGCCTCCCTGCAGCCATGGCGGGAGCCGGGGCGGGGGGGGCAGCGGGAGAGTGTTGGTGCGTCCCAGCCGCCACGCTTCCCGGCCAGCCCTGCCGCGCTCTCCCATTGGGCCTTGGGGCTTGTGGGCGGGCTCTCCGCGGCCTTCTCCGTTCTCCGATTGGCTGTTGTGGGGGAGGCGGAAGGAAGCGTTTGCAGGGCGGCGGGGAGGCGGCGCGGGGAGGGCCGAGGCCTGGGTGGGAGGTGAGGCAGGCCTGAGGCTCCTGTCCCTCGGGAAGCGGAGGCCTGGGTGCCTCTCGGAGAGGGCAAGTGGCGGCCCGCTCGTCTGCGTCGCTTTGAGGAGGGGCTGATGAGGCGAGCCTGGTCCCCCTGAGGAGCGACAGGGCTGGGGGCTTTGCACTCCGCAGGAGCCGGGGCTGAGAACGGGGGGGCGAGGGTGCAGCCCTCCTCCTCCTCACCTCGGGGTGATGCATTGGCTGCCGGGCAAACCCGGGAAGGGTGGTGGCAGCAGGGTGTCCTATAAGCCAGCTGGGACCAGCCTCAGTGGCCCTAGAGTGCTGTGTGCCCTGTCTTGTGCGCAGCTGCTCACTGCCACAGGACCGGGGCCAGAGCCATACGCAGCTCAGCACTGCCCAGAATCCCTGCCCTGGCACGTGGGATGGCCAAAGCCTGGCCTAGGAGCTCTCCAGAACGTAGTGGACCAGGGTGGCATCTTCATCATTGCCTTGTATCATGGTGTGGTAGTCAGGCATGGGTGCTTCAGGAGAAAAGATGTAGAGTTCACCTGAAACCCCTTTAGAGAGGCTGACTGCAGGTGTTTGCAGTTCTGAGGCTGTTTTCTGAGTAGGTAAAGTCCCTAGAGAGTTTGGGTCATTGCAGACAAGAAGCAGCAGTAACTTTGGGAGAGCATGCTATTGAAATTAAACAATCAGAGCCTCTCCTGACCTGCTGTTTGAGAAGTGCAGGGCAATTTGACATCTGGATTTGTATGAGTGCCAAGTGACATGGTTAGGTTGGAGGTGAGGAGCAACTTCTGTCCTGCAGGAGTGGTCAGGGACTGGCACAGGCTGCCCAGGGAGGTAGTGGAGTCCCCATGCCTGGAGGTGTTCCAGGACTGTGTGGCCATGGCACTTGGGGCCATGGTTTGGTGGCCAGGGTGGGGTTGGGTTGCTGGTTGGACTGGATGACCTTAGAGGGCTTCTCCAGCATTAATGGTTGTATGATTCTGTGTTCCTTAGCCTTTTGTCGAAGAAGAAATAAGCACTAACAGCAGCAGCAGGACAGCAGGTTGCCTCTCCTCCAGCACTGTGATGCAGTGGCAATGGCAGCTTCTGAGGAACAGAACTTGGTGGTAGCCACGTGAGTATGCCACCTTCTGTGCTCCTTCCTCCTGAAAATGCCTTGAGAGGAATATAAGCATCCAAATGGCTTTAAACCATGGGCAGAACCCATCTGGCAAGGGACTGTCATAGCAAAATGTGGAAAGTAGTTATCTGGGTGTGGGGAGGGGAGTATGAGCCCTGGGGGCTGTGGTTTGGCTGCTGAAAGGTCCTGTTTCTATAGATGATGGTAGAAAAGCATGTCCAGTTTTGGTGGCAAAGTACTGCTAGACTTTGTGAGGAGCAGTCTGTTTACAGAGATGTATTTGAACCTCTACCTAAGAGGTTCTGCCTCTTAGGAGGTGAAGGGTGTAAAATGCAGAGCTCCAGGGAGGAGTAACATCAGAGTTAAGGTAAAGTCAAACTAAACACAGCCACAGTGAGCACAGAACCAGGTAGCTCTGGCTGAGGGAGCAAAATAAGCACTGTGAGGCTGAAAGGTTGGAGGGAGATTGGCTTTGTTCTCACTTCAGAATTTCTCCTTTTCAAGAGCATCTGTGGTCTCGCATCCTGGAGTGGAAGGAGAGACTATGTCTGGATGGCCAGGCCCAAAAAGTGCTGGGGATTGGAGTGAACGCCAGTTGGCATCTGGTCACCAGTGGTGTTCCCCAGGGCTCAGTGCTGGGGCCACTTCTCCTTAATGTCCTTATCAAAGACCTGGATGAGGGGATCAAGGCACCTTACAGTCACCTTGCAGATGAAACCAAGCTGGGAGGCAGTGGTGATCTGCTGGAGGGTTGGGAGGCTCTGCTCAGGGCCCTGGCCAGCCTGCATCCATGGCTGAGGGCAACAGGATGAGGTTCAGCAAGGCTGAGTGCTGGGTCCTGCACTTGGGTCACAACCATCCCATGAAGGCTCCAGACTGTGGCAGAGTGGCTGGAGACTGCCTGGCAGAAAGGGGTGTGGGGGTGCTGGTGGACAGCAGCTGAAGATGAGCCCAGGGGGTGCCCAGGTGGGCAAGAAGGGCACCATCAGCCTGACCTGGAGCAGCAATGGTGTGGGCAGCAGGAGCAGGGCAGGGATTGTGCCTCTGGAATGGGCACTGGGGAGGCTACGCTCTGAATCCTGGGTTCAATTTTGGGCTCCTGACTGCCAGAAGGACACTGAAGAGCTGGAGCAGGTCCAGAGAAGGGCAAGAAAGATGGGGAATGGTCTGGAGAAGAGGGCTGGGGAGGAGCAGCTGAGGGAGCTGGGGGGGTTTGGTGTGGAGAAGAGGAGGCTGAGGGAGACCTCATTGCTCTCTACAGCTCCTGAGAGGAGGCTGCAGCCAGGTGGGGGTTGGGCTCTGCTCCCCAGTCTCAGGTGATAGAAGGAGAGGAAATGTCCTGAAACTGTGCCAGGGGAGGCTTAGGTTGGAAAGGAGGAAAAATTTTGGTGCCAGAGTGGTGAGGGATTGGCAGAGGCTGCCCAGGGAGGTGGTGGAGTCCCCACCCCTGGAAGTGTTCGATGAACATGTGGCCACGGCTCCTGGGGCCATGGTTTGGTGGCTGTGGTGGGGTTGGGTTTCGTTTTGGATTGGATGATCTTGGAGGCCTTTTCCAAGCCAAACCATTCTGTGGGTCTAGGAGATGACATCTGTGCAGTTTTGAAAGAGTTACCATTCCATTATGTGCCTGGCAGGCTCAAACCAGGGGCTGAATGAATACTTCCCATTTTCCTTTGCTGTTAGACTAAGAGCTAAAACTAGTAGCAGCACTTGTTTGGAGGGGTCAAAGAGTGGCAGCTGCCCACAGCAAAGCCTCCTGTCCTTGCATGGGAATGGCAGCCCATTGTGCCCAGCTGGAGTCCCCAGTGGGATGCTCAGGGGCTGTGATGTTTCTGCTGCTGTGTCCTCTGGTGCAAGAGCAGCTTTGCCAGTCCCTTGCCTGGGATTTTCTGCTCTCCCAAGGCTGAACAGAAATGTTGCTGGAATATCACTTGGTGATTGGGCACCTTCCTTTAATCAAGTATCTTACACCTCAGAGCAGCCTTCCAGTACCTGAAGGGGCTCCAGGAGAGCTGGGGAGGGACTTTGGGCAAGGGCTGGCAGTGCCAGGATGAGGATTCTAGAAGTTGCACTGCAGTTTGTGGTCTAATCCTGTCCTGCAGTGACCTATGGAGGTCTGAGCCCCTGAAAGGTAGCTTGGGTAAGCAGGCTGGGAGGTGGTTGAGTCACCCTCCCTGCAGGTGATCCAGAACCCTGTGGCCATGGCACTTAGAGCCATGGTTTGATGGCCATGGTGGGGTTGGGCTGCTGGTTGGACTCCGCAATTCATAGAATGGGTTGAGTTGGAAGGGAGCTCCAAGACCATCCAGTGCCAACCTCCTGCCATGGGCAGGGACACCTCCCACCAGCCCAGGGTGCTCAGGGCCTCATCCAGCCTGGCCTGGAACACCTCCAGGCAGGGAGCAAGGTGTGGTGGTTTTAAGTCTCACACTGTTACAAGGATAAGATTTTGGGCTGGGAGAGGGGAGACTGAGAGTGGAGATGAGGAAGAAATTGTTGGCAGTGAGGGTGGGGAAACACTGGCACAGGTTGCCCAGGGAGGCTGTGGCTGCCCCCTGCCTGGAAGTGTTCAGGACCAGGCTGGATGAGGCCCTGAGCACTCTGTGCTGGTGGGAGGTGTCCCTGCCCATGGCAGGGGGTTGGAGCTGGATGAGCTTTGAGCTCCCTTCCAACCCATTCTATGAATCTCTGAGCTTGTGCTATTTCTTGGTAGCCTGCAGGGATGTTTCTTGCAGAAGAAAAAGATCTAAGCTCCTTCAGTTGTGTATTGACTGAGTTGAAGTAGTTCCACAGCCCAGGGATTTCAGAACACTCTCCAGAGTGTCCAGACCTCTCTGATCACTGTGGAGTGTGACACAGGACAGGGAGAAGGAAAACTTGTGGCAGCTGCTGGGAATTGTGGGCTGGGAAAGCCCTTCATTTGCTGTTCTAATTACACTCTGCCTCTTCCTGCACCAGGACTGGGACTACCTTAACAGCACTAGCAGTAAAGCAACACTGATCCCTGTGCAGTGGGGGACAGTAGAGTGGAGGCTGATGAGAGCCCTCACAGAATTCCAGAATTGTCAGGGTTGGAAGGGACCTCAAGGCTCAGCCTGTTCCAGTCCCCCTAGTGGGACACCTCCCACTAGATCAGGTTGCTCAGAGCCACATCCAGCCTGGCCTTAAAACCCTCCAGGGATAAGGCTCCTCAGTGCCTGGATTGTTTTGCAGGCTGAAGCTGGGCAGCTCTGCAGTTCTTGTGTCATTCCTGGGCTTTTGGTACCACTTCTGTTTCTGCTGGGGTTGGAACATGTGTTTATGCTTCCCCTTCTTTCTTGACTTTCAGCTCTTCCCCTTCTGAAGCAGAGTTTGATACAGTTGTTGGCTATCTGGAGGATATCATCATGGGTAAGCTCTGCAAGTGGTTCTAGACCACAAGGTGGGTGCTAGAAAGAACTGCAGGCTGTGAGCAGACAGAGTTAAAATAGTCCCAAGCCTGCTTCATGGCAGCTTTCTCCCTTTGTCCCCATGGCCCCTAACATCCAACTGCAGTACAGATACACACCCAAGGTGCACAGCAGAGTGCTTCTGAGGCTTCAGAACTCTCTGCACCACTGCTGCTTAATCAAGCAGGAGGAGAGGCCTGGGAGGCTCACAGGAAATTCAGAGCTTTCTGGGGCTGCAGTTCTCTTCAGTGATGAGCTGGATGAGGGGATTGAGGGCAGCCTCAGTTTGCAGATGACACCAAACTGTTAGAGTGATCTGCTTGAAGGTAGGAAGCCTCTGCAGAGGGCCCTGGCCAGGCTGGATCCATGGCTGAGGTCAGCTGTGTGAGGTTCAACAAATCCAAGGGCTGGGTCCTGTGCTTGGGTCACAACAACCCCAGGAAGGCTCCAGGCTGGGCCAGAGTGGCTGGAAAGTGCCCAGTACAGAAAGACCTGGGGGTGCTGGGTGGCAGCAGCTGGAGAGGAGCCCAGGGGGTGCCCAGGTGGGCAAGAAGGGCACCAGCAGCCTGGCCTGGATCAGTAATGGTGTGGGCAGCAGGAGCAGGGCAGGGATTGTGCCCCTGTACACTGGGGAGGCCACAGCTCAAATCCTGGGTTCAGTTCTGGGTCCCTCACTCCCAGAAGGACATTGTGGAGCTGGAGCAGGTCCAGAAAAGGGCAACAAAGCAAATCTGAGCTAGAAGAAAGTGGCCTCTGCTAGAACCATCAGACTGCACCTCCAGGGCATCCATTCAGTTGGTTTCCTGCCAGCAGTCCTTCCTTTATGCCTTCGAATGCTGGGGTCAGTTCTGGGCCACTCCCTCCCAGAAGGACACTGAGGAGCTGGAGCAGGTCCAGAGAAGGGCAACCAAGCTGAGGAAGGGTCTGGAGAAGAGGTCTGGGGAGGAGCAGCTGAGGGAGCTGGGGGAGTTTGGTGTGAAGAAGAGGAGGCTGAAGGAGACCTCATTGCTCTCTATAGCTCCTGAGAGGAGGCTGCAGCCAGGTGGGGGTTGGGCTTTGCTCCCCAGTCTCGGGGGATGGAAGGAGAGGAAATGTCCTGAAACTGTGCCAGGAGAGGCTTAGGTTGGAGAGGAGGCAAAATGTCTTTGCTACCAGAGTGGTGAGGGATTGTCAGAGGCTGCCCAGGGAGGTGGTGGAGGCCTCATGCCTCCATGGGGAACTGGTGGCCATAGCACTTGGGGCCATGGTTTGGAGGCCATGGTGGGGTTGGGTTTAAGGTTGGATTCAGTGATTGTGGAGCTTTTTTCCCAGTCCTAATGATTCCATGATTCTATAAGGTCTCACCTCAGCCTCCTCTTCTCCACATTAAACACCTCCAGCTCCTTCAGGTCCTCTTCTCCAGACCTTTCCCCAGCTTTGTTGCCCTTCTCTGGACCTGCTCCAGCCCCTCAGTATCCATCTAGGAGTAAGGGGCCCCACACTGCACTCAGTATTCAAGCTGTGGCCTCCCCTGTGCCCAGTACAGAGGGACAATCATTTCCCTGGTCTTGCTGCTTCCACTGTTCTTTACCCAGGCCAGGAGGCCATCAGCCTCTGGGCCACCTGGGAACCTGCTGCCAGCTGTGGATCAGCACCCCTGGCATGTTCACAAGATGCCAGCACAGGGTTCCTGCTTACTGACCCTCAGGTCATCTTTTTGACCACATCCTTCCCAGGGGGCTGTGCTTTCCTGCAGCCTCAGTTGCCTGGGGATGCAGCTGAGCCTGGAGGAGCACTACCAAAGCTGATTTTTGGGTGTTTGGGAAGCTCAGACTGGTGAAGGTTAACATTCTGAGTAAGGAAACTGAACACCTCTCACCCAACCTCCTGTGTTTGGTGCTGAGCTGTCAGCTTCACTCTCATTTCCTTCCACAACTGTACCAAAAATTCCTCAGCAGTTGAAAAGGAAGCTGGGAATTTCACTGAGGTCTTTTTAAAATGTATTTATTTAACATTCACGGGGGGGGGTGGTGGAATTAGACTCCACATGTTGCCTCAGCAGCAGCTGCAGTGCTGGTGTGCCCAGCTCTGCACGTGTGCTGGGCACTGTGGTGCCAGCAGGGAAGCAGGGGGGCTGCTGACTGTGGGGCTTTTGTGTCACCAAACAGAAGGACCAAACTCTAACTGGAATGATGCACTTTTGTTGTGGCCCAGATGATGACTTCCAGTTCATACAGAGGACTTTTATGGAGAAGCACTACCAGGAGTTTGATGACTCAGAAGAAAACAAGCTCATCTATACAGCTATTTTTAATGAATATGTAAGACACTTTTTCCCTCTGTTTTTTTTTTTTTGCTTGGTTGGTTTGTTGTGGTTTTTTTTTTTTTTGTTTGTTTGTTTGTTTTTTTTTTAATCTGCTTTTGCCTTTTTATTTTCATAGAATCATAGAATTGTTAGGGTGGGAAGGGACCTTGAGGCTCATCCAGTTCCAACACCTCACACTAGATCAGGTTGCTCAGACCCACATCCAGCCTGGCCTTGGACAACTCCAGGGAGGAGGCAGCCACAACCTCTCTGGACAATCCATGCCAGAGTCTTGCCAGCCTTGCAGTGAAGAATTTCAACCTAAGATCATAGAATCACAGAGCTGTCAGGGTTGGAAGGGAGCTCAAGGCTCAGCCAGCCTCACACCACAGCAGGTTTCTCACAGCCACATCCAGGCTGGCTGCAAAAACCTCCAGGCAGGAGGCTTCCACCACCTCCCTGGGCAACCTCTGCCAGGCTCTCACCACCCTCCTGGGCGAGAATTTCTTCCTCACATCCAATCTCAATCTCCCCACTTCTACTTTTGCTCCATCCCCCCCACTCCTATCACTCCCTCACACCCTCCAAAGTCCCTCCCCAGCTTTCTTGGAGCCCCCTTCAGATCCTGCAAGGCCACCAGAAGGTCTCCTGGGAGCCTTCTCCTCTCCAGCCTGCACAACGCCAACTCTCTCAGGCTGTCCTCAGAGCAGAGCAGCTCCAGCCCTCTGCTCCTCCTCCTGGCCCTTCTCTGGACACCTTCCAGCCCCTCCAGAGCCTTCCTGGAACAGAGGCTCCAGAACTGGACCCAGAGCTCCAGGTGTGTTCTCAGCAGAGCAGGGCAGAGGCTGAAGGCTGGGCTCAGCTCCTGGGTTCTCCTGGTATAAAGCACTGAATTTATGTGGAGCAGAAATGCTCTGCCTGCTGCCTTCTCCTGAAGCACAGCCATGAGCTGGGAGCCAAGAAGATGCTTCCTGGAGCTCTAAGGTTTCTTCCTCTTTGTTTCATCAGAATGTTTCTAGAGGTGTTTTGGAAGCTGTGTAGCTCTTGAAGAGCAGTATGGTCATTACTGTACTCAGTAATATGTCTGCATCACAAGGTTTGGGCTTTGCCACTTAAGGTAGTTGTGTATTTGTGTATTGAGAAGTGAGCCAGTGCCAGCTGCATGAAGTTCAGCAAGTCACAGTGCCAGGTCCAGCAGCTGGGTCAGGCCAACCCCAGGCACAGATCCAGGCTGGGTGCAGAGTGGGTTGAGAGCAGCCCTTGAGAAAAAGCCTTGGGGGTGTTGGTAGCTGAGCAGTTCCCCAGGAGCCAGCAGTGCCCTCCTGCAGTCCTGCAGGCAGCTGTGTTCTGGGCTGCAGCCAGAGGAGTGTGGGCAGCAGGGCGGGAGAGGGGAATCTGTCCCTGGGCTCTGCTCTGCTCAGACCTCACCTCCAGTCCTGCCTCCAGCTCTGCTGTCCCCAGCAGAAGGAGGACACAGAGCTGTGGAGTGAGGCCAGAGGAGGCCACAAAGATGCTGCAAGGGCTGGAGCAGCTCTGCTGGGAGGCCAGGCTGAGGGAGCTGGGGGTGTGCAGCCTGCAGAGGAGAAGGCTCCAGGGGGACCTCAGAGCTGCCTGCCAGGACCTGAAGGGATCCTGCAGGAAGGCTGCAGAGGAACTTTTGCTGAGGGGGTCTGGAGACAGGCCAAGGGGGAATGCTCCCTTCCAACCTGAGCCATTCTGTGACTGGACACTTCCAGTATCAGTCTTCACACAAAGCATAAGTATGAAGCTCCACCAGCCCACTCCAATTCCAGTAACTGATTCCAGAGCAGTTTGTCACTGGCCACAAAGAGCCAATGTTT